>NC_092803.1:90375613-90675613 GCF_040954645.1 Diabrotica undecimpunctata | reverse complement strand
ATAATAAATTATAATTTCATATTATCTAATTGTGCTTGAATTTAAAATACGATATAGTTTCTATAACCCCGCCCTAATTCTCTTCGACAACGAGCGATTCTGGCCTTGTAATATTATTGTAGCACGGCAAGCGTTACAGTATCAGTGTATGTGCGCATCCTACCGGTAAAAAGCCAATTTGTGTCGTGATGATTTGGTCACTGGACCTTACATCTCTCTGTCATGTAAAGACAAAAAATTTTACTTATTGTTTTCACTGCAAAACAGATTGTAAAAATCTTAAATGTTAATAAAAAAAAAAAAAAAAACATTTTATCATACTTTCTTCCAACTGTTTACCCCTATTCATTGCAGAAGTTGCTTTAAATTTTGAGACCCCAAGTATTTGTTCAACAAATGCCCCATCGCATTTTTTACAGTGAGCTGCATCATAAAGTTTTGATGCCGTTATTCTGCCATATCGTAACTCGAACCATAAACTGCTATCGGACTGTGTGCTAGTTTTGATGGCAGCTTCTGAGCATATGTGCTCACTCATATTATTTGAACAAAATTCAACAAACTCACTATATGTGGTCTGTTCTGTAGAAATAAATTTTAACAGCAGCTGGAATATCCCTATTTCTTTTATATTATCATCTTTAAAATGTTGCAATAACTGGCTCTCAGACTGGTTTTTAATGCCCATGTCTATTACTTCTTGAAGGAACTGGTTACTATCTTCATCTGAGCTTAACTCCTCTGGGGCCCCAAAGTCTTTAAGTGTTAAATATTTTATACTTGTACCAACTTTTGATAGTTTACTTTTGGCCCAATAGCAAGTCACTTCTGTTTTTGACGGTTCTTCACTTCTTCTGTGCAACCACATCAGAAAAGCTATTTGATGCTTGCACCCACCTATAACATACGTTTTGAAATTTAGAAATTGTCCATATATTTTTAGAGAAGCAAAACTACTATCGAATGTAAGTAAAATATATATATATATATATATATATATATATATATATATATATATATATATATATATATATATTAACTACAATGTTATTTCAAGATTATTGTGATATTTACTTTAAAAACCAAGAAATTATTATAAAGGCTGTATATTTAGATACTACCTATCAGAATTAAAATGGGCTAAAATAAATTTCCATGAAAGTGTTTATTCCTTCATATTTACTGCAAAATGTAGTATAAAATTTAGCTCAGCTGATGTTTGTCTTAGATCAGAATTTTTTATGTTTCAAGAATGCTCTTAATTCAAAATATTAAAAATACGTATCTGTTTATAAAAATACCTACTTACCTAATGAAGCAGCACAATCATAACACTTTAGATCAAGTACTTCCTCGGTTTCTTCATTAATTTCACAACTTACAGCATACTGTTTTTTCTTAACATTATGTTCAGGTGTTATTTTTGCCCTTACAGTACAGATCATGTTATTTCTTTTTACTTGAACCCATCCTACAGCTGCATCTCCATATGATTCTCTGCCAGATCTAAATGCAAACGATGAATAAGTTAATTTGATTAAATTTCAGTACAATAGCGTAAACATATAATATTGACACTACTTAATATAAAGTACTAAGTTTTATCATTAAATACTTATTATGAGAATAATAATCACAATAAAATTAATGTTATAGGAGTATATGTACTTACTTATCTGCTTTAACTCCCCGAACTTCTCCCAGGGAAAAATTTTCACCGTTTTGAAAATATGTGGCTACCATAAACATATTTACAATGGGCAAGTTATCAGACTGGCCTTTGGAAAAACCCTCTTCGGTCATTTTAAAAATAATATCTGAACAAAAACACTCAAATATTATTAAATATATAGTTCACAGCAACTATCTAAGGATTTATAAAACTGAAATACACCATAAAATTACTATAACAAGTAAACGAATGTCAAACGTAATGAATTATTAATAGTGCCAATTTTTGAACATTCTGACTATATGACGTCACGACCAATGAGGACGCGTTTTGGACTGGCTGCTATAATTTGAATTTTCTCTCGATTTTAATCGTTTTTAGGGGCCAAACTAAAGACAAAAACAACTTTTTTTTGTTTGATATATATTTTAAATTATGTTTTGTTATGATTTAAGGCATTTTTTTCGAATTTAAAATTTTATGCAAGTTCCCTATTGGTCCTTTTTGGGAACTTAAAAACTCAATTTAAAATGTTTGTTAACTTCTTCTTCTTATGGTACCCTATCCAATTAGTGAATGTTGGCGAAAATTCTGGCATACTCCTCTCGGTCTTGTGTGGCTCTAAAGAGTGCATGAGCATCGCTCCGTTTTCCTTCTATCTTCCCTTTCATAATAAGCTTTAAGAACTTGTACTTGGAATTTCGAAATATATGACCCAAATAAGCGGTTTTTCTTCTTTGTATTATTGGCAACAATTCTCGTTCTCTGTCCATTCGATTTAATATTTCGATCTAATACTACGTTTGTTAAAAATATCACGATATTGCGTTTTAGTATTAGCTATAGAGGAGTATACCTATTCGTCAAACCATTCATTGTATAAATCAAATAAGCGATGGAAATTCAAATCGCTATCCAAATATAGATTATCACTTCTACTTTGTCTATAATGAGATTCTATGGGTTGAATGGACTTTATGTGATCACAAACACCTGGACAACGTCTTCGGTTATCATTTTACGATGATTGTGATGACATCTCTGATCTATTTATATGAAACCGCTAGTAAAGTTTAGTTTTTCCAAAGCAGTGTAGACAAACTGTTTACTTATAGAGAAAGTATTTAAAAACGTCTTTTTACAAACGGATATGAATTCGTCCTTATCACCTCTCTTCACTTTCAGTTTAAAAATGAGAGTAAAATTGCGATTTGAGAATGTATTGTTACGATAAATATCATGGCCTAAAATAACCGTAAATATATTATGACTAATTCTGTTTTGTTGTAGAAATTTCGGCGAAGGATCTAGTCCCAAATTATGATGAATCATATCCGATTCGAGGTGTAAGGTAGGCCGAAATAAGACCGGTCTGAGCTTCTGGGGAGATCGCCGCCGTTCTCGAATAACAGGAATTCATTATAATAACGGAACTTTAATTGAAGGTGATCAGTTGATTTTGAAGACGCGCTCGCGATTTAAATGTTACAGACTGCCAAAATGCCTTTGAGACGTTAAAAAAACATCTAATAACAGCACCAATTTTAGGGTATCCACTGCCAGAAGGAGAGTTCATCTTAGATACGGATGCAAGTAATGTGGGAATTGGAGGAGTGCTGTCTCAGATTCAAGGAGGACAGGAACGAGTCCTCGGATATTTTAGTAAAGTTCTTTCAAAACCTGAGCGGAATTATTGCGTCACGAGAAGAGAACTTCTAGCAGTAGTTAAATCAGTAGAGCACTTCTATCAATACCTCTATGGCAGAAAGTTTTTAATCCGAACGGACCATGCCGCTCTTAAGTGGTTGATGCAGTTTAAGAATCCAGAGGGTCAGATAGCCAGGTGGATCGAACGACTCCAAGAATACGATTTTAAGATTGAGCACCGGGCCGGAGTTAGCCACAGAAACGCTGATTCTCTTTCCAGAAGGCCATGCCCAGCAGACTGTTCCCACTGCAACAAAACGGAATCCAAGGAAGCAGCAGTGCCAAAAACAACGATGGTCAACGACGACTGGACGCCTACTAAGATCAGAGAAGAACAAGAAAGAGATCCAGTTATACAGAAAATTCGAAAATGGAAAGAGGAAAACCGTCGACCACCTTGGCAAGAAATATCAAACCTATGCTCAGTAGTTAAGACGTATTGGGCCCAGTGGGACTCATTTATCATGGAAGATGGCTTGCTCAAACGAGTCCTGGAAAATGATGACGGTTCAGAGAAGAGAAGACAGTTGGTGATCCCAAAGAGCAGAATAGCCGAAGTACTTCGTCAGTTACACGACAGTCCATCAGGAGGGCATTTTGGTGTAAAGAAAACCCTTCAGCGAATTCGGGAACGGTTTTATTGGATGAACAGTTCCGACGACGTAAAAGACTGGTGTAAGAAATGTACTATTTGTGCTACGAGTAACGGGCCTTACCGAAAAAGGAGATCTCCTATGAGAATATAATGTTGGAAGCCCGTTTGAAAGAATAGCTTTGGACATCGCTGGGCCATTTCCAGAAAGTGAAAATGGAGGCAAGTACATGTTGGTAGTAATGGATTACTTTACTAAGTGGGTCGAGATTTACGCACTTCCCGACCAGAAGGCCGCCACCGTTGCCACCGAAGTTGATCCAAGAATATATCAGCAGATTTGGAGTGCCTTTGGAGATCCATAGTGACCAAGGCAGAAACTTCGAAAGCGATCTATTCCAAGGAATATGTGATAGACTAGGCATGAAGAAAACAAGAACTACCGCGTATCATCCGCAATCGGATGGTATGGTAGAACGAATGAATAGGACAGTTGGCAAGTATTTGACAAAGATGGTGTCCGATCATCAGCGAGACTGGGACCAATACCTTCCGTTCTTCACAATGGCCTACAGATCTGCTGTTAACGAATCAACAGGCCAGACACCAGCCAAAGTCCTATTCGGACGCGACATGCGAATACCTTGTGATCTAGAGTTTGGGTGTCGACCTGAAGAAGATGTAGCAGGTGAAGATTATGTGATCGAATTACGAAGAAGAATGGACGATGTACATGAGTTGGTCCGTTCCCACCTTCAGATCGCTAGCGACAGAATGAAGAAACGGTACGATACACAAGCCGAAAAGGGTTGCTTTTCGAGCGAAGTTACGATAAATATCATGGCCTAAAATAACCGTAAATATATTATGACTAATTCCGTTTTGTTGTAGAAATTTCGGCGAAGGATCTAGTCCCAAATTATGATGAATCATATCCGATTCGAGGTGTCAGGTAGGCCGAAATAAGACCGGTCTGAGCTTCTGGGGAGATTGCCGCCGTTCTCGAATAACAGGAATTCATATATAATAACGGAACTTTAATTGAAGGGGATCAGTTGATTTTGAAGACGCGCTCGCGATTTAAATGTTACGTTCGGATATATAAATTATTGTAAGATAAGTTAATATAAATAAAAAAATAAATTAAATTCGTAAGTGTTATAAATATTGAACCTTTTAATAAATTCACAACAGTATCAGTAAAAAGCCGATTTTTTTTGTTTTAGTACTAAGTAAGCTACAAAACCCCATTATTTTTCCCTCTTACCTAATTTCCAAAATTTATTGAAAATGGAAATCCTTTCATCGGTACTAATTTTTGAAAAACATTTCTGTCTAAATTTTCTGGACACATCGGTTTTAATGATTTCGCAAACTGGTTGTGCTATCACAACTTTTATATGATTTTTTTTTTAGTCTCTTTCTTGGATTATTATATTTGATGTTATATCCTTTCGAGAAACCTGTTTTCGTTTTCTAATCGAATTTCGGAGTTGATTCGGAAAATAAAAAAATCGGGGTGTTAGCTTGGGGTGTTGATAGTAGGTCAGTAGTGGATGAAATGGCTGACTGCGGTTTTTGTAAACATTTTCATACCAAGGACAAAAGTAGTTACCACGATCGTAGTCTAAATAGCTTTTAGACTACGATTAGCACACTCTGGGGATGGATGTGTGTGTTATCTTTCTCTGACTGGTTCTCTATTGATTCTACAACTAATTCAATGTTAAGTTACCATTGTGTACCTATAAATATTTTAATTATTTTTTATTTATAAATATCTATCAGAAAATGGGGAAGGACGAACGTTATTAAAATCTTCATCAACTGTATCTGACAAAAAATCCATAATTTGTTCAATTGTACTCTTGTCTACATCCGATGGCAGAGGATATACTGGAGAAAGAAACTTAAATTAGTTAAATGTAAAGATTTTTTGACACGTATGTAAAGATTTGATTTTGCCTACCACATTGGGTATCACTTATAGGGGGTTGAAAGTGGGAACTGAGCAATTACTGGGCTGGAGATAGGGTAAGCAAACAAATGGAAACGTTTACGAACGGCCACTCTTGTTTTGATTGGAGAGCTAGGTCGTAAGTAAGTGAAGAAAGGAGGGACTGGATGGGGTAACTACAAAGAAATAAATCAAAAAAATACAGAGATTTCCTGAGCAGCACACACAAGAAGGTTCCTAAACTATTTGAAATGGACGCCGTTTTAAATAATCCTCTTGTTTGATAGAAAAAAAGGCTTTTCTTTAATAAAAAATATTAAATGGTGAAAATGTTTTTAAAGGAAATAATTCTACAACTCCTGATTAAGAGAGAAACATTATATTTATATTTATTATTACTTCACATTAACAGTTATTACAAATAATATTAACAAAACTTATCAACAAACCTTACAGGTTAGGCGGCAGTTGTAACAATTTTACAACTAGTTGTAACTATTTAAATAATTATTAGAAATGAAAATTATCTAAATTTTTCAACGGAGCTTACAATGAGGTTAACCTTTAAACAAAACAGAATTCAAAATTATGGTTATGTACCAAATCTCAGAAAAGGATAATACTGTCATATGTCGAAATGAAATATTAAACTTTTTTGAAATATTAATAAAATATTAAAATAAATATTGTCTAAAAGAAGACTCATATGACACTTAGCTAATCCATAAAACTTACAGTTTTATTTATTTATAATTTTTTAGTTTATCACGAAAAAAATCTTTTCATTAATGAAAAATGGTTTATTTTTACTTTGAATAATTTTAATAAAAAGTACCTGGTACCACTGGCTGGCGTATTTCCTTTAAGAAAATTTTTTAAGATTGGAATTAAATTAAAAACACTGCAAATAATACACAACTCTGTCCTACACAAACTGCAATTGGTCTGGAGTGATTAACTCAACAAAAACTGCCAAATAGCATCTTGAGCCCAAATCCACCTCTCCACTTAAAAAAATTGCCGGCTTTTAAGACTACACGCCGAAGGCTATCTCTTCCGAATCTAAATCTCCTCTAACTGCTACTATACTTCACTTTACATTACTGAAGTTCCGATAACAAAAAACGAATAACGAAAAACCATTACGAATTTAAAAAAGGAAAATCCGGACTAAACAATGACCTGACTCCTATCGTGGTCCACTGTAGACTGACATCATTATCTCCCCACATCACTTTCCCACCAACCTAAGTAGATATTTATTTGACTCGCAATATTAAGCGGAATAAGGATCAAAAGAATGTAATTAAAATTATTATATACAGACCAGAAATGTTTATATTATCAATCCCACTATATTCTTCCAAACGAGCAAAAAAATTATTACAGTCCGTCGTCGCTAATAAACAAATTAGTGATGTTGGATGTAACACATACCAACAATACAACAGTAGAAGTTGAACAGTGAAACACTTTTAACACCTAATCGAATTCAACTTGGTACAAAAATTTAAACTTTATGGCAACAAGAGTAAAGAAGAAGAGTATATATACAAATGGCAAAAACTAATGCTTATCTTCCTTAAAAGCTCAACAATTCACCTGGGAGACGAATCCAAAACTCATCGCCCTAGCCGTTCCTCTCGTGACAACTAATAAGGTCAAGACACAGTTTGGAAACGAAATAAAAGGGCACCATCAAGAAATAAACCCCATCATTTTACAGATGATAATTAAATTTAACATATCATACAAATCACAACGAAATGTTCACCATTCTTCAGCAAAAGTCGAACATAGTCACAACAATATAAGACTTTTAATTCTTGGTGGGTCATTTAACGGTAGTACTAGAACTATTTCAGCTGTTTAATGAACATGGCAACATGCTCTCACAGTCGACATACAAAACATTTTCACAATAGGCGGCGGCAGGTACTTTCTCCTCTGCATAACAAAGCGTCACAATGAGCAATGCAAGTGTTTTTACCTCCGCTTCTACCATATCATGAACAAGGCATAAAAATGACTAACCCTTCTATTTGGTCTAATAAACTATATTAGAAGACAGCAAAAATGTCAACTTACAAAAACAAAAACTGCTGGGAACGCCAGAGTCTTACTTCAACAGAAATATCCAAGGATACAAAAATCCAGGTCACGTACCTGTATCTACAGAATATCTAAAAAAAACAATAATAAAATCACAAACCAATCACCAAGTTACATCATTATTTCCTCCTACTTGTACAACAAAAAACAACCACGGACTGTAAAACAGAAAGCATTTCCTGTTTCGGGAAATGAATTTTTTTTCCCACAGTACCCGGACTATGAAACAATAAAAATAAATGTATTACAAATCTACTAAATCTATCTAACGAATTGCATATACGATAGCTTACTCGATACAAAACAAAAATCCATTTAAAACATCCAAAATTGAAGAATTAAAATCTTCATATCTCTCACGAAAATTTCACCTAATTTTTACGTACGAATTGGGTCATCGCTCTGCTCAGCTGTATTTACATAAACTACTAGCAAGGTCAAAGTTTGTATACCAAATAAACATTGTATAAACATAAACAATATTCATTCCTCACATATGGGATGTTTATTTATTAACGAAGCGCAAATTTTACACATTGCAAATACCAACGGATAAAAGGTTCGCATTATTTGGCTCATAAAAAAAAATAGACGAAAATATTTTAATTTAATTTTACAAAGACTGAACTATAAAAAACGAAGATAAGAATTTGGGAATTATAATAGTAGCAGTCAAACTTTGGGCGAAAGCAAAAACACATACAACTAAAAAAAAATGGTTTTGAATAATTTTAATAAAAAGTACCTGGCTGATGTATTTTCTTTACGAAAGTTTTTGGGATTGGAATTAAATCAAAAACACTGCAAACAACACACAACTGTGTCCCATACAAACTGCAATTGGTCTGGGGTGACCCTGGAACACAAAATGGACAAGTTCTGGGAAGGTAGAACACATCACGGTGTTTTAACATATACGAGGGGAAATCGAAATACTACACGTATAATGTTGTAACTTAAATAACTAAACGAAGTAATATATGGCAAGTAGTAGATACGATAAAAAAACAACATGAAACGCCAACGTAAAACATCGTATCATACACATATGACCTAATTGTTATTTATTTTCCGGTGTAAAATATCTTACTTAACACACACGATATATTTTTAATAGCGTAAACAACATAAAATATAGTAAATATAAGTTACGATATTTTTCGTCGGTAAAGATAAATTAAAATATTCATTTTACTACATACACACAATACATACCACATACCTTCATTTCTTCAATCAAATCTTCACTCCCCACCCCGTATAACATCGGTAGTAGAACAAAAGATTGTATACTTTAACAAAAGTAAACATAGACAGTTTACATTCTAATTTTGGAGGTCTTCTATTAGAAATATTGAAATTTTAATTAAATTATTGCAGATGTTAGTTTACATAATATTTAGAAGTATGAAAATGAAAAAAAGTGAAAACCCGAAATTTGTTGGTTACGATACGTAGGAGGTGTCAATATGCAGGTTTTAGAAAGTCCTAAGATTGCCATTCCAACATACAAAGGTGTATTGAAAATAATTTCAGTTTTCTTTAATTCTACTGCCATTAATGATTGATTGACAATAACGCGACTATGAAACTTCGGGCTAGCAATCAAATTTCGAGCATCTACGCGCCTCTCCCAATTATTTACTAATTTCACCAGCCTATGGTTCCTTTAGTTTTCCCGAATACAGCGTTGTTCATTTACTTATATAAGTTTGTACCAAATAACTTACTTGAATCTCAATACCTTATGAAATTTAGTAAGAGAGGGAGGTTTGCAATGTTTTACATAAAACGGTAAATCTTTATGGTAGTCATGTAACTTTTCGTGGTAAGAGAGATCAACTTCAAGAATGTATCTCTGTTTTGCATCGTCAGGTACTGACATAACATCGATATTTGAATATCCCAATAGAAATCTCCATACGGGAGATGTTCACTCATTGCTCAACTATATATAGATTGTTAACATCAAGGTACATAAGGTATTTATAGAGTTTAGATCGATCGTAATTTATTATGTATTTGTTGTTAGCCTCCCCCATACGGTTACAACATTGTGATATACCTGCACCTCGTTCATAGAATAAAAGCATATCAATATCTTATATAGTTTCCAAGTGACATCCTGTATACTGGAGCATTGTATCCCATGTGAAACCTGGGATGGTATAATAGTGTCCTGCATCTAACCCATATGTATTGAAGCATGTATCTCGAATAGTTTCAAAAACTACAGCCAAAAAAAGTATATCTGTCTTCATATACAGGGTGGCCCTTAAGTAGTAATTTTACAAACAGAAACCGTAGATTCTGCACTTTAAAATATTACGATTTAAGCCAACTTAATTTAATAAAATGTTGACATTAAGAAAGATACAGGGTTTTAAAGTGGAAATTTAAAATTTTATTTTTCGCTATAACTTTTACGTTTGTAAATATTTTTGGACAAAAATTTACAGTTGGATGCTTTTGAGTAGGATAAATTATAATTTGATACTTACTTTAATATAACTAATAGAGGGCGCCACAAATGCCACATGTGTGGCATACATTTGCGCTTAACTTTTTTGCTCTTTAAGTTAGCTCTATTTGTGTTAAAAACATTAAAGATACATTATTTTTACAAAGAAAAGGTATACTTGTTCTTGTTCTTAGAGTGCCATATCCCTACGGAACGTCGGCGACTACCATGCTTATAATATTGTTATACTGATCTCGGTCTTGCGCTACGTGTAGCAATTGATCCGCTGTCAAACCTGTCCACTGAGGCAAATTCCTCAACCAAAAGTGTTTCTTCCGTCTTATCCATTTCTTTCCTTCGATTTTACCGTTGAGAATTAGCCGAAGGAATTCATATCTTGGTCCTCTGATTATATGTCCAAGATATTCTTGTTTACGCCTCTTAATAATATTTAATAGAGTTCGTTGATGTCCCATTCTTCGAAAAACTTCTTCGTTTCTGGTTCTGCTAGTCTATGGAATTTTTAGTATCCTTCGATACAACCACATCTCAAACGCGTCGATTTTATTCATGATATCGGCGTTTAAAGTCCAAGTTTCACATCCATACAAAAGTACAGACCACACGTAACATCTTGTAAACTTTTCACGGATTTCCAAATTTAATGAGTTATTGGATAATAGAGGCTTGAATTTTTGAAATGAGTTTCTTGCCTGTTCAATTCTACATCGAATTTCGAAGGATGGGTCCAGATTTTGGGTAATCCAACATCCAAGGTATTTGAATCTCTGAACTCTCTGCAGCGGTTGTTGGTTTAATATCAGTTGGGTTGCGCCGATATCCACTTTACTGGTCACCATGTATTTAGTTTTATCGATATTTATCGACAGTCCCCAATTTGTGCATTCCATGTCAACTCTATTAATTAGCTCCTGCAGATCGTCGATGTTTTCAGCTAGAATCACAGTATCGTCGGCGTACCGTATATTGTTAATTATTTCTCCTCCTATGATAATTCCTTTTTGATCTTTTAAAGCTTCCCTAAATAGATTCTCAGAATACACGTTAAAGAGGGTAGGAGATAGTATACAGCCTTGTCTTACGCCTCGTTCAATACTGATTGGCTTTGATTCTCTGTTGTTGGTATTAATAATGGCTGTTTGGTTCCAGTAAAGTTTGGCAATAAGTTTGATGTCTTTCTCATCTAGTTGGATGCTCTGCAAGGCGGTAATTAGTCTGGTATGCTGAACGCGATCAAATGCCTTTTCAAAATCAATGAAGCACATATATACGGATTTTCTTACCTCCCAACATCGTTGAAGGAGTGTTTGGATAGAAAATAGTGCTTCTCTAGTTCCAAGGCATCTCCGGAACCCGAACTGCTCTTGACTAATTATTTCTTCGCACTTGTTGTTAATTCGATTTAGAAGAATATGCAACAGTATTTTAACGGCATGGCTCATTAAACTAATGAGTCTACAGTCGCTACATTTCTTAACGTTTGGTTTCTTAGGTAGAGGAATAAAGATCGATTTTAACCAGTCCGATGGAATTTCACTGGTATCATATATTTGATTGAAAAGTACAGTGAGTTCTTTTATATTGTCATTTGAGAGTAATTTTAGCCATTCGCTGTATATTTGATCTGGTCCACTGGCTTTGTTGTTTTTGGCTTGGTGTATGGCTTTTTCCACTTCAGCTTTTAAGATTGATGGTCCTGTATTTGCACTTAAGTTAGGTAGTGATCCTCGATCATCCTTAAATAATGCTTTAATGTAGTTTTCCCTTTCCTCCATTACTTCGTCTTCTAGGGATAGTGCATGACCTTCATTATTCGTTAATGTTATGGGTGTATTTCTTTTGTGTACTGTAACTTCTTTTATTTTCTTATTTGTGTTAAATTCGTCATGTTTTCGTTGCAATTCTTCTAGTTCCTCACATTTTGCTTGCATCCATAACTCTTTGGCTTCCCTGATTTTCCTTCGAATCAGATTATGCTTTCGTTTATACTCTGAGTTATTTCTATTTTTAAGCTTTTTTGAAATATTAATTAAATATTAAAGTTATATTTATTTAAAAGAAAACTAATATGACAATTAGCTAATCCATGAAACATATAATTTTATTTATTTATAATTTTTTAGTTTGTCATGAAAGCAAAATTTTTTTTATTAAGGAAAAAATGTATATTTTTACTTAGAAAAATGTTAACAAAAAGTACTTTATATCACTTTGGTTGGTATTTTCTTGAAAAAAATTTTTGGAATTGAATCAAAAATACTGTACCACACATACTGCAAATGCTCTGAGACGATCATAGAACACAAAATGGACAAGTTCTGGGGAGGTAGGACACTGATTCGGGCTTCGGATTATCCTGGATGACAACAAACTGCACTCTTCAAAACTCGGCCACTCAAACGCTCCTGCTTAAAATCATGTGGACCTCTCAAATTGTTGTAACGCTGATTTACAAAACTCCTCACATATGACACAGAGCAACAAAACGGTGATTTAATTTAAAATAATTTAATTTAATTAGTCGGTCAGATAGCCAAGCGGGCTGGGCGGCCAGTTCTCATTCGCTTCACTGCGAGTGATTCAGTGGATGTGAGTTCGATCCCCAGCTCGGTGTACAGAAAACAAAAAGGCTAACGCAGCAGTTTAAAATTCTAAATGAATCTGCGGCTTAGACTACAATATGCTGGTGTCTGATCGGCCTATGGTGGAGCAGTACGGCAAGAGATAAGGGCTTGCGGCTCGGTGATACTCCATAGATCCCTACCGGAAGGGCGTACCGCCTAAAATACCGGCGTATATATATAATTAATTTAAAACCTCTTTACAGCTTTTATTGACTACAAGAAAACCTTTGACTCAGTACCGCATGAATGGCTTGTAGGTATATTAAGACTATATAATGTCGATGATAATATAGTGACCTTTTTAAGGCATATAATAACAGATTGGAAGGCTAAAATTCACCTCCAAATACCTGGTGAAAACACTATCGAAACGGAAAATATCGCAATCAACAGCGGTCTGTTCAAAGAAGACTCTTTGAGTCCGTTGTGGTTCTGTCTAGCAATTAGTCCCCTATCCCAGCTATTGAACTCCACTGACTCAGGTTTTAGCATAAAAAACAACAATACTGTAGTGGCGAAGCTGAATCATCTGTTGTATATGGATGATTTGAAATTAATGGCTTCCACTCGTAACCAAATAGATCAGATGCTAAAAACTGTAGAAACTTTCTCTAATAATATTAGTATGTACTTCAGTCTACAAACATCGGGGCTATATATATATATATATATATATATATATATATATATATATATATATATATATATATATATATATATATATATATATATATACATAAACAAATGAAAATCGAATTAACTTCAGAGTTCATACGTACAGGAAAACAGCTGCTCCACTCACATCTTAACAGTAAAAATTTGTTTAAGGCGTTAAACACCTACGCATGTTCGGCGCTTAGCTATTCATTTGGTATTATTAAGTGGACTAAAACGGATATAAAAAATCTTCAGCGAAAAGTACGAACACACCTCACAAAGTCACAAAAACACAATCCTCGCAGTGCTGTAGAAAGAACATTACCGCGGTATTTAGGAGGAAGAAGACTGGATATAAGTTAGCAATTAGAAAAACATATAAATAATTTAAGAACTTATTTTCAGATGTAGACTGAGACATATACTTTACACCGAACGATTTGCGCAGTAGATGACACAACACCACTTAAACTGAGGTAACCAATAATGCCAATACTTGGACCGCACTGTGCTCACAGACCAAACAGTGGCACATAATAGACCACATCTCATACTAGTTAATAAACTAAAGATACAAACAACACTAAATGATGTGGCGATACCCAGCAACAATAATCTTCGTAGTAAACAGAACGAAAAGATCGCCAAGTACAGGGATCTGGAAATTCAAATAAGAAGACAGTGGAGAATGGAAAGTACCCAGACAATACCTATTATTCTCTCTACTACTGGAGTCATTCCGAAGAACCTTATAGAAAACATAAAAAGCTAGGTCTAAATGAACATCTCTACAAGGCCATGCAGAAAGCTGTACTACTCTCAACGTCCAGATGTGTACGAAAATTTTTGGGAGATACTCCAGCATACCAAGTCATCTAGGGCTTGATAACGCGGAAAGAGTCCCACCAGAGCTCAGTCTTTTTGATACCGTAGGTATCTGGGATGAGTGAATTTTCCCCTGTGAGGGAGTGAGTGCCGTAAGGTTAAATCTGAATAATAGTGTATATTATTTTATAAATTTATAAAAATAAATTTATCTCTCTACGACTTACTTTTATTTGTTTAATAAACTACTAATAGTTACGCAAATAGGTTTGAATGGTTATAATAATATTAATTTAATTAACCTCATACAAATTGCATTAATTGCAAAAGAAATTATTACTTGTGTTCAAACATCCGGTAGTTAATAAGACAAGGCGAAAAGCTCGGGTTTTTGCGGAAAAATATTCCCATGAGATACCCCAAAATGAAGTACAAGGGGTTGCCCAGACGAAAGATTGTTCATTTTTTTTAAACAAATTGTAACAATAAATTTTATCGGAGCAGATAATTTTTTTTTGAATTTTGTTGATCATTCTGAACAAAATAGGTCTCTTCTAGTTTTTCTGTAAACTTGATCGTTTTCGATTTATAAATAATTGAAAACCAAGAAAAACGCAAAATTACGATTTTCCAGGCTCAAAAACAAAAGTAAAAAACATTATTTTTGAATTCACCAATAACCTAAATTTAAATTAATTCAAACCTTGTTATATCATTTCCTGTTAAGTATTTTGGGCCAATTCCATTTGAAAACATCGTGTATAAGAGAGAGCAACAAGATCTGGGGCACAAATTTTTGCTGGTTTAAATTCTCATTGTACAAATGAGCGCCCGCCCTGCCACACGTGCTTGATTATCAATTTAAAAAAAATGGTTTAATAGTTTAATGCACCAAGGGTGTTATTAAGATGATTACGCCCGGAGAGCAACTTAACTGACATGCTTATATATTTTGTAGGTGCAGTAAAATAAAAAGTATAAATAAATAGCACCAAAAGAAAGGTGTTAAATGGAGTTTTCCAGTTGGTGGTAACCTACGCCGCCCCCGTGTGGTGTAGCGTACTAAATACTGCGAAATACGCTAAGCCGATGGAGACTTCGCAAAGGCGAATGCTCCTCAGGTTATCTAGCGCATATAGGACAGTTTCAAATGAGGCTCTATATGTCATTGGAGCGGTGATACCGATTGTTTTGTTGTGCAAAGAGCGAGCAAGGGTGTATGCGAGGAGGATGGATGTAAATATAGATGAAAATGAGAGAGAAAGAACGATAGTAGAGTGGCAGAGAGAATGGGCAAGTGATAGCGGAAAGGCAAGGTGGACAAAGGAGCTTATTCCCGATTTGAGGCCGTGGTGGGAATGTAAGTTCAGGAAACCTGACTACTTCCTGACGCAGTTTCTGACCGGACATGGTAGTTTTGGCACCTTCACAAATAGAATAGGCAAATCTGCATCAGCAGACTGTATACGTGCTTGTAGTGGGCTACAAGCGATGTCCAAGGAAGATGGCGAACGACTGGAAAGTATACGAGGAGCTGGTTAAATGGAGAATGCATGATGCAGGGTCAATCACCGACGGTAGAAAACCTGGAGAGTCATTAAAGAAGCTCTGGAAGGAAGTAAGATAGGTCGCCGAGATGTCAATAGGATGTCATACTAGTGGAATGCGGACATCGAGGCACTGAGAATGTGTAGCAATGAGAAGAAGGTTCTTCTTCTTCTCATTGCGCCGTCTCCTTTCGAAGGTTGGCGATCCAAATGGCAATTGTAGTTTTGGAAACTGCTGCGCGAAAGATCTCTGCGGATGAGCGGTCGAACCATCTCCTCAAGTCTTTCAGCCACGAGTTCTGGCGTCTTCCTACTGATCTTTTGCCCTGTACTTTTCCTTCCAGTATAACTTGAAGTAATTCATATCTTTCGCCTCTCAGCACAGAAGAAGGTTAACGAGGGCAATGGGCAGAACGAGGATCAAGCCTGAGGTCTTCGAGGAGATCGAGGAAGAATATCGCGCAAGAAAGAGAGAAATTTACAGGAAAATCCGTACAGAAAAAAGAAGGCACTGGAAAGAGCTGTGTGAAAAGCTGTATGACGACACCTAGGGTCAGAGGTACAGGAACTGGAGTGTACCCGCAGCGCTACGCAACAGAGAGGAGAACATCGCTGAGCGGGCCTGCTGTTGTATGGGAGGGCCTACTGTAATGCATTCAACACGCTGCAGTTGAACGAGGTAATGAAGGCAATGGAGGAGAGAGAATGTCCTGGTTACCTGATGAATGTGGTGGCGGAGTATCTGTCCGAGAGAATAATTATGGTGGAGAAGGGCACGATCGTCGACCTGACGGCCGGGGTCTCCCAGGGATCTGTCTTGGGCCCGACACGATGGAACCTGGCATATGACGTGGTTATGAACTGTAAATACAGAGAGGGTACAACCTCCTTCGCATTCGCAGATTACCTAGCTGTACTGGTAGCGGCCGGGACGAGCCAGATCTCAAATACCGGGTTTGAAGAGCAGGCGGCGTCGTAAAGAAATGGGTGACGCAGCACGGACTGAAACTTGCGGCAGAGAAAACCTAAGTCATCATTCTGAAGGGGAAAAGAAATAGGCAAAGTGTGGAACTCCGATTTCCACTCGGACACTATTACACATACGATGTTAAAGTACAACAGATGGATAGTAGAAAAGAACAGAATGGAAAGAGACACAGGTGTGAATTTTGTTACAGTGAGAGAAATGATTAAGAGGATGATTGAAAATACAGCAGGTTGGACTAGTGAGCACAACTATATCCGTGCAATGATCAAGGAAAATGAAGAGAAAGAAAGACAGGTGGACCAGCCGCAAAGGTAAGAGGGAAAGATGCTGGAAGTTGAAGGTAGAAAAGTTAGTCAGACTGTATGAGTTAGACTGTGTGAGTTGGATTGCGTGAGTCAGACTGTGGGAAAGGAGAGAATGCCTGTCTAGGAGTGAGCTACCTAGAACTAGACAGGGAGCCTCCTTGTTGACGGTCTGTGAATGAATGAAGGTAGTGCTTCGGAGGTGATGCCCGTCTTAGCGGTCATTCCGCTTCCGGATCGCTGGAGGACAGAGAAGGGTCTGGTTTAGCACGTAGGCGTTCAGCGTAGACTCGGCGACGAGATAGCGTTTTAAAGTTAAGTTTAAGTTATAAGTTAAGCGTTATAAGTTTTATGTATTACTTTTATTAGTTAGGATGTAGGTGGCTTAGAGTACGTCCGAATATGGAATAACTGGTTTAACCGGATAAACTGTAAACCGAAATAACTTGTCTAACTGGTTTTCCCCGCCAGAACTAGCTACAAACCGGAATACTTAACTGGTTTAACCAGCATAACTGGTCTAGCCGGTTTCCCCTCAACAGGAATGGTTACAAACCGGAATAACTGGTTTAACCGGAATGACTGTAAACGAAAATATCCGGTTTAACCGATTTCCTATTTTGCACCGGGACTGGTATAGTGTATTTACTAGTTAAATAGCTTCGTTCGTATTCCTTTCTCACTTCCCTCTAACTTTATCTTTCATGATATAATTTTAAGCTGACGGCCATGGTTTGCGTTTATGTAGTCGACCTCTACATGAGTGTTATGAAATATAATAACCGTGACCAAATCGCCCATTTGAAATGTCGTTCTATATTCTTTGGTAATAAGTTAAAACACAAACGAAATATCACGAATTGGAGCTAACCTTAAAACATGTATTACCATACCTTTAATCATCAACCAAACTGAGGTATCCGGAACAAGCGTGACACTATGCCACAGTTTAATGCTAAAAGAATTCTTCAACAATACACTGTGACTATTTTTATTGCAACCTACAGAGGCGATGTTCGTTAAGGCGATCGTTGAGACTATCGTTGGCACTTATGAAAAGTTAATATTCGTTTAAACGAGCATGGTGACGGAAAAGGTTTTAATAGTATTTAATTGTTGTTACGCAATTATAAAAGGCAAATAATGTAACTATCGACAGATTTATTCAATAAAGTTTAACCCACATATTTTTACCCAATGCTCAATTTTCAAGAATAGAGAACTATGTGGCCATTTTAACAGTGAACTAAATTGTGCGTCCAGTAATGTCACTGATAGAAAATTTGATAAGAAAAAATGACTGCAACCAAGGTAATTACCTAGAAGAGCTATGAAGAGCAATGAAAAATTGAAAGTTACATGAACTCCATCGCTGTTAATACTGGAACTGTTTACTTCAGAATTTGACAAACTGCTTCACAAACTCCGGACATATCCTTATATTAAAAAAAAAAGTTGTGTGAGACCGTTTATGTATCGAGGGTTATACAAAGCAGATTAAAAAAATAGAAGAAAAGGAAAATAGATAATAACAACGGATATACTGAATAAAAAATAAATATCGGCGAGAAAAGTAAAGATAAGGGTACATAACTACAAAAACAACAAAAAGAACTGTTTTACAAGAAAATTGCAGCGAAGGCGACGGCAAAGATCAAATTCAGTGTGTACTCTAAAGATTTGTTTGACTTAGAATATGGTTATAAAGAAAATCTGATAAAAGGAGGTAGTTTTATTATAGCCGAATTTCGGGTAAAAGGAACAAAAATTGATTAAGCAGCTAAAGTTACAGGAGAAAAAGCCAATGAGGCTGAAGTTAGTTTTTTTTTTAGAAATTCTGATCATCAAAACATATTTTCACGCCAAATGGAGGCGTATATCAGTATATTAAGAGTATCTTACCGGTTTAGCTATTGAACAAATCCCCAAAGAGTAACAAAAAATTCTTCCACATCAAATCAACAACGGTATTTCTTCAAACTGAACTAATTTCTTAATAAATAAACGGCGTTTTCAAAAAAACATAATTTCACTTAACTAGACCGCCATCTGGTAATTCAGAAGGCATCTACCAAAGTGAAGAACAAAGACCCGTCTCAATTTATCAACTCATGACATAGCGCATGTATTTATTCCAGTCTTACAATATGTAGGACGTGAATGAAGCTATTACGGTAAGTAATACGAATTTACCTTTTTGTAAAGATTTATATAAATTTCGTATTTATATAAAAATAAATCATAATTAAAAGATTTTGGATATATTACGTGACGAAATCGTTACATGCTGAGAAAGCTAATAGAAAATTTTCGCAATATTTGTGCAAAAGTACGGTTTTAACTGATAGTGTATTTTGTTCATTTAGAGAAATATATAATTATTGTGCAAAAATAGTAGGCCAGGGAAATAAGCAAAAAAAGTACCTTGGTTGTGACACTGACCCGGCCAGACAAACGACAGTTGTTTTGAGTATTACGAACCTCTATAACAAGAACCTATATGTTTCCTGCAGTCGATTTTTTGGACTTAATTAGTTATTAACAAATTAAGGTAAAAAATAATCAATTGTCACCTTTTTCGTCCACCAGCAGAAAGTGAAGCATTTGAAACAAACTTGAGAGTAATAAACTTATAAGTCATATCGAAAGTTAAAAGAATAAGTCAGAAATTAGTTTTTTCATAAATGTTAATAATGTTTTTAAAAATGAACTTAGAATCTTTATATTACATGGAATATTGGTTCTTGTAGTTCTTAAAGTATTCTCAAAATTTCGAAGCGATCGGTCAAATAGTTTAAAAGTTATTTTATTTGTGTATCCCAAATTCAATTTTGGGCAACAACAAAGTATGAAAATGATGAAGTTACAGTAATTCTACGGATAGCTTATGACAGAAGAAGATTTATTCTATCAATATGATTGAAAAAATGAAGAAAACCAGCAGCACCTTTCAACGGAATCGTCCAATCGGAAACAAAGCTTCAAAATAATTCCAATTTATTGAGACATTGTTTATTTAAAGTCTATGTCTCCACCCCATACAAAAGAACAGAAAATACATAACAATTTAGTACTTGTTTTCTAAGATTTAGGCTGAGGTCTCTACAACATAATATTTGTTTCATATTATTGAATGCACTTCTAGCCTTTTCTATTCTAACTCTAATTTCTTTGGTATAAAGGTTTGTTTCTATAATGTTTGCCCATAAACAGTTATAATTCTGAATTCGTTCTATCGTCTTATCATTTACGTGTAGATTAATGTATCTAATATTTTTCTTTTATATAACGATGAATTTTGTTTTCTTTATGTTTAGTGACAGACCAAACTCTTCACTCGCTGCAACAACCTTATCTAAAATTCTTTGTAGATCTGTAATATTTTCTGCTATTAGGATTATACCATCAGCATATCTAATTCCACATATGGGTAGTCCATTTATTTTTATGCCTGCTGCTTCATCTTCTAATGCTTTTTTGAATATTTCCCCTGAGTATGCATTAAACAGTGATGGCGATAAGACACAGCCCTGTCTAACACATCTTTTGATTTTTATTTTATTAGTTTTTAAATTATTTATTCTTATGACAGCTTCTTGTTCATAACAGATTATTTAATATTCTTATATCCCGTGTGTCGATGCTCTTTGTTCTCACTAGTTTTATTAACGGATTATATTTCACTGTATCGAATGCCTTGTTATAATCTAGGAAGCAGACATAGATGTCCTGGTTTACATCTAAACATCTGTATTAGCACATTTACGGCATATAATGCTTCTCTGGTTCCTTGACCATTTCTAAATCCGAACTGAGTTTGTCCAATGTCTTGTTATAACTTTATATATATTCTACGATGGATAATCTTTAGGAATACTTTTAGTATTCCTAAATTGGAACTGGCACATTAGACCGATGGTATGGTTATCGCAACATTGACTGAGTTTGTCCAATGTCTTGTTATAACTTTTTATATATTCTACGATGGATAATCTTTAGGAATACTTTTAGTACTCCTAAATTGGCACTGGCACATTAGACCGATGGTACGGTTATCGCAACATTGTCTCGCGTTTTTCTTTCTCGGTATAGTCATGAATGTTGATAGAAGCCATTATTTAGGTAATATACCTGTTCTGTACATGATATTAAATAATTCGACAATAACATGTATATTGCAGTCGGCGATAAGTTGCAATATTTCTGTCGGTATTTCGTCTGGTCCTACCGCTTTCCCAGTTTTCATTTCTTTAATTGTGTGTTTTACTTCACTTTCTGTTATTTCTGGTCCACAACGAAATATTCGTTATCTATTTTGTCTCGTTTGTCCTTAAACAGCTGTTCTATATAGTTTCCCATACCATCAATTTATTTTCTGTATCCATTACTGTGTCTCTTTTTTCATCAACTAGTATATTTTGTTTGTATTCTGATCTTCTAGTTAATTCTTTTATTTTCCTGTGTAAATTAAAGCTGTCATGTTTATTTTGTAGCATTTCTATTCGCAATTTTCTTTTAACCAGTTTTCCTTTGCTATTCGAATTGAAATTATTGAAATTTGTTTTAATTGATATAGTATGATGCCAATATGCTATGTTCAAAAATTTACAAAAATTTTCCACGGCAACCTATTTATGTAAGTATACAATTTTTAAACAAATTATAAAAAAATTACTTTTTTCGCTTCAAAACCACGTTTTTAAAATAATTTGGGTTATTTTAGGATGAAAGTTATTCCTGTGATTTTTATGTAAAACGCTTACTGTAAGCGTAAAATGCAAATAAGCAATTTCAAAAATAAAAAATATGGGACAAAAGTAAAACTTAAAACTTTTGTGAAGTACTCCAGCATACCAAGTCACCTACGTCTCGATAATACACAAAGAACCCCATTAGAGCTTCATTATTTTGATACCATAGGAACGAGTAAGGGCCTGCGTAGCGCAAGCGGTAGGATGCTTGCCTCGCATGCCGGTGGTCCGGAGTTCGAATCCTACCGCCGGCAAGAACAACTAGACATTTTAAAAAATGTCTATAGGCCCCAGGTCGACTCAGCCTGAATAAAATGAGTACCTTGGGTAAAACCAGGGGTAATAATAGGCGGTTGAAGCGTAGCACTGGCCATGTTACCTTCCTTGTATACCGTAGGCCCTAGATATAGCAGACTACCCTGCTATACTCCCAAAGCCGCGAAGCGGTATAAAACGGGAGACTATTATTATTAGGAACGAGTAAATACATATTCCCCTTAGAGCCTCTAAGTTAGAGGGAGTCAGAGCCATATGCCTAAATCTGGGACAATAATAATAAAATACAAACATATAAAATAAGAAATTAAAATTATTAAACTAAAGTCGAATGTTACAGCTGTAACGGGCTTTAAGCATCCAGAAATCAGATCTAAGTAACTCAATTCAGTTAAAAAATTTAAAATTCTTTTATTAATATGAATTATTGCTTATTGCTCAATACGATTGCTTGTTTTTGACCTTGAAAATATCGGTGTAACTAGAACACCCTTACCGAGACGCTGACCTAGTGAAATTTGCAATGTAATCAAAAGCTTATTTAATATTGTGTACAAATTATATTAGTAAAACATGAATACATAAACAAACGCACGTGAGTTAAATACCTGGAAAATAACGGGAGTAGATCATTAATAATTAAGAGTTAACAAAAAGAGGTTTAAATCTTTGTATGTAGGTATACTTAAAAAACCCTTAAAAATATACCTACATACAAAGATTTAAACCTCTTTTTGTGCTACATGCTATACAGCCAGCCACAGGAATTTATTTTCCTTGTGGATTTTAAGAGTTAACAGTCGAAGCCAGTGTTGTCATCCGTCAACTGGGCACTCTCTCTATTATTGTACTTAGAGAACGAATAAAGTAATTATGAGTATCCAGTGAGTTCGAGTTAATGAACCCTATGCATGGGGTAAGCTACCCCTAGAGTTCCACTATATGGAACTCCTGATGGAAGCAATCTAATAAACATTATATGATTATCCAACATTATTATATGGCGATCCTAGACCAGATGGAATAGAGAAGATATAAAGTGGGAGGAAAGACGTCGAACGACGAGGTACAGGAGAATGGAGTTGTAAATAGTAATTCCATCGTAAAGAACAAACGATGAAGTTGGTATGGTCAGTATGGAAGGTACACAGAAGGAATTTGAAAAGGGAGGCATAGTAGCAAGATCAACGGCAAATCTAGACGTTTAAAGTGGTAAGTTGAATGAATGAATAATATAATACACTTTTTTTTAATACGATTAGGTCACTAATTTTTAATAAGACTATAAGACCTCTACTTATATATATATATATATATATATATATATATATATATATATATATATATATATATATATATATATATATATATTTACCTCAAGATATTCATGTTATTGACATGGTTTTAGTCTATTTATTTCATTATTATTATTAATCTATTTTATTATTATCATCTTTGACTATTTTATTACTATTAGTCTATTAATGACAATTTTTATTAAGTACAATAGGTTTTATCACATTTATTTAATTTTTGTAGATTTTTTATCCAATTATTATTATTATCATACTGCGTAAGACTATCGAATTTATGTGTTCATTACGAAGTATAAGAATAACGCAAATGAAAATTCTCATGAATAAATGAGTAGCAACAAGGTTTGTTGGGAAGATTTCGTCAAGATAATTAATGAAATTACACAAGAAGTAATGAAGCAAAGCAAAAGGGTCGCGAAGAAAGACGTACCTAAAGGTAAAGAAGTTAAAGAAGAGGTGACGACACAATTAGTCGAATTATATAATAAATTTTTAAATTTAATAAGGAAAAATTGGGAGACAATAAAGGACAAACAAAGAGAGATGTGTAACAAATATTTTGGCAGAATCAGGGATAGAGTTTTGCGCTCGTGCATATACAATCGGAATGTGCATGAGAAGCAAGGTTAATATTTATAACTGCTGTGTGTGTATCGTCCTATCCTAAATATTGTATAGTAATAATAAGTATGTAGTTAACTATTAATAAACGTATTTCGTCTACGAAATGTGTTAAGTCTATGAGAAAAAATAAGGAGATCTCTCGTTCCACCTTCTGAACGTTGGCTAAATTACTCTAGCACCAACATCTAAAATATTACTTTTTTAAAACGACTTCAGGAATGGAAATCAAAACATAAAAAAATTATAAAATGCAATTTTCATTACAGTCATTTGTGGCTTGATCCCATATAAACATAATATTTAACGGTATACCAAAGGAAAACAGTTTCAGAACCTTTTACATAATTATTATTTCGATTTTGTTAGATGTCCAAATTTGGCTAATTAGATTAATTAGAAAATAAAGAGTATTGGTTAAGCAGTTTTATATTTTAGTTTCCTGTCAGTTTAGGTTTTGTTTGATGTCCAAATATGAAATTTACGGGTAATTAGATTAAGTAGAAAATACAGAAGATTGGTAAATTAGTATATATATATATATATATATATATATATATATATATATATATATATATATAATAAATATATATATATATAATAAATAAAAACTACAGTTGTAATAACTTCTTATATTTTTAAATAGTATATTAACTGTTCTTTCAGAAAGTTCATCTTAAGTAAAGCAAAAACAATACAAAATATAAAATAATATTATCACCTAATCATCGGGTAAGTCCTCGTCAGTAGCATACTCCGATTCTCTGTCATTCGTTTCTGCCGGATCCTCCTCTTCGGAGTCCTCGAACTCCCATTGCGGATGCTCTTTGATTTCTGCAGGAGCTTCTTTAACATCTAACTTGATGTCTTTCTGTTGATCAAAGCCTATGTATGAGTCAGATCGTAGACAGACAGTGAAAGTATAAACTGCTGGCCAATTGGGAGCAGTGAACTGAAAATATCAAACATTAAAATGTTAAAAAGTTGTTTTGTTTTGGATTAATGAGTTGTAAAAAATTTTAAATTATATATTAATAGTATTTTCTGCTATTTTTATTAGCGTTTTTTTCTTTTCATTAATAAAGTTGTGCATTAACTGTTTTAGCAAAAAGATAATAAACACGTTTAAAAACAAAATAAGAAAAAGTAAAAAATGTATGATAATGGAAATACGACAGTAAAGAAAGAATGTCTAACCGTAGGTTCAGGAATAAAATACGAACAAGAACATTTGCATAATTTGAAAAACTAAACTAATACTTAAAGGGAACTACTAGGAAGAAGAAACGAGAACCCACAAAAGATACCTCGCTTTATTTTCGCCCACGACCTACAGCGGCTGCTCCGTAAATTGTTGATGGTAGGCACACAGTATTTCTAGTTTGTAAAATGAGCTTTAATAAATGGTCATTGTATATCGTTTCCATTAGAAGGATATTCATACCAATTGATTTATTCCCACTATTCAAGCGTTGTATGAAATCAAATTAATTAACTTCTAAAATCTCTATCTATAGTAAGGTATAAATCTAGATATTTAGAAAGAGATTTTTAACAAGACCCAGCTGTTTTATGGTATCTAGAAAGGTCTTCGGAATAACAGCAATATTACAGAGGGTAATAAGTATGGTACTTTCCATTCTCCATTATCTACTTTTTGTATATCATTACTTGGGAATTTATTGTTGTATGAACCCTTATATTAGTAAACTTTATTAGTCCTATTCCTACTCGTGAATATCGTGGTAACGTTGTTCATTCTATTGCACTGCGAGGATAATGTTTCTGAGAATTATTGGTGAGTAGTATATCTCTTTTACACATGGTATAGTTTACACTTAATATTTTCCACATGTGTTTAGTGCTTTAAACAAATTTTTGCATTTTAGGTATAAACCCAATAACAGTTTTATCCGTTGTATGAATTCGGTTTTATTCCAATATATTTGTACGCATCATTGTCGGACATAGCCTCGATGTTTTGGTTTTTGTGGACTATCACGGGTTGTGTTCCTCTGCATGTGTTAGCAGTAGAAAAGAGACATCTCTATGGGAGAAGAAAGCATTTGACAACAGCTAAAAAAAAGAAGAAGAAAGGGAAAGATCAATGGAAAGATGGCAAGAAGAGTTGAACAACAAGGAAGATGTTGCTCAGTGGACAAAGATGCTGATCCCTAGCCTAAGGGACTGGGTAGATTGTCTGTTTTAGGGTGTATCTTCATAGGTTCAGAAAGACAGATACAGATAAATGTCTATACTGCGAATATTCCGTCATTGTTACTCACACAATGCTGGGGTGTAATAGATGTACAGTGGAGAGAAACAGAATGTATAAAGAAATAGGTATGAACCCTGTGACTGTAAGAGAGATGATCGTGAAGATGACGGGAAATACTGAGGGATAAAATAGTGTTCACAATTACATCCGAGCAGTCAATAAAAAGAAAGAAGAAAAAGAGAAACACCAACCGGGCTAACGGCAGAGATAAGATCTAATTACTATTTTAATGGGAATAAGTCGCAATTGAAGGTTAAAATATGTTTATTGACGTTTGAATTTTTGATCTTTGATCTTGCACTGATAACTTGTTAATACTCCAACAATTAATAGAAAAAAAATAGCGGTTGGTACCGAAGTACATCTAGCCTTCATCAACCTAGAAAAGGCGTATAATACAGTTCCAAGACATAAATTGTGGCAAGCTTAACAACAACTCGACATTAGTCCATACCTTTTAGGAATAATCACAGAAGTATACAGGGATCACACTACTTACCCAAAAATCGGATATAGACTATCAGAGCCAATAAAAGTAACTAAAGGACTAAAACAAGGATGCAGTATGTCACCCTTACTGTTTAATTTATATATTGAAGCAGCCCTCCAAAATTGGAAAAACCACAGCCAGGGAATGGGAATCCCCATAGGAAATGACCTACTGTTCTCCCTGAACTTTGCGGATGACCAAGTCATCCTGGCTCTAGATTCTTATGATCTAGAATTTATGATAAAGCGTCTATAGAGAGAATATTTAAAATGAGGGTTACAAGTCAGCATGAAGAAAACAGAATATTTACTTAAATATCAATTCAGATTCAAGGTTTAAAGTGTTGATAGACGAGGACGTGGAAATCAAACAAGTGGGAAATTTTAAATATTTAGGTCCACACATTGCTAAGAACGGCTTGGGAGAAACCGAAATTAAACACGAATTAATCAGGGACGTAAAATTGTAGTTTCATATTTGATAGGTTAGCCATTAGACAAGGAGATTCGCTGAGCTCATTAATATTTAATCTGATAATGGATGAAATCATAAAGAAAGTTAAAAAAAGAGGATATAGAATGGGAGAAAAGGAAATAAGGATAATATGCTACGCCGACGACGCCATAATAACAGCCGAAAATGAAGATGACCTACAAAGATTAATTAAAGAATTCGAAGATACGGCGCTCATATACAACATGGAGATCTCAACAGAGAAAACTAAAGCGATAGTGATATCAGCGGAACCGAGAAGATGTAAACTAGTCGTAAATAACAAAATAATAGAACAAGTGATGGAAACTGAATACTTGGGAATAAATCTGTCAAGCTACGGAAAAGTGGAAGAAGAAGTACAAAAACAAGTGAACATGGCAAACAGAGCCGCAGGATGTCTCAACAACACAATCTGGAGAAACAAATACCTCACAACGGAAACGAAAACCAGGATATATAAATCAACAATAAGACCGATAATGACATACACAACGGAAACAAAAGCAGATACGGCGAAAACACAAAGACTACTGGAAACAACAGAAATGAAAGTCTTACGAAAAATAACAAACCAAACTCTAAGAGACAGAGTAAGAAGTGAGGAAATACGAGCGAGATGTGGTATAGAGGACATAAACGCGTGGACCAAAAGAAGAAAAGTGGAATGGAATCAACACATCGAAAGAATGACAGAAAATAGAATAGTACGAATAGCAAGAGACAAATCGCCAAATGGAAGATCATTGGGACGACCGAGGAAAAGATGGTCAGACAACGTCAATTGAGGCTAAAAACCGAAGTAAAACAGGCATTTCGCCTATTTATAAAGTAGGAAGAAGAAGAAGTAAAATTGTAGGATGTCTGAACTCCTTATGGTGGGATCACCACATTTACAAAAGGAACAAAAAAGAATAGGGAAAGGCAGGAAAGTAAGACCCACGAATCTATAAGAAATAACATGAATGCTACAGAAATGGTCATTGACAGAATAGAAAGAAGAGGTTCAAAATGGTTTGGACATCTATTGAGAATGCCTGACAAACGTTGGCCCCAAAAACTTCACAAATGGAAGCCCCCTGGAAGAAAAAAAAGAGGTAGACCTCGACGCTCATGAAATGAAGGAATTAGAAGAGCGATGGAATCGAGAGGTTTGGAGGAGGAGCATGCCTTGGGCCGGGAGAATTCCCGGAGGAGAACGGGAATACGGCGATAGCCGTCTTCAAAATGTATTGTATTTACAAGTTAAATTAATGTCAAACGTCAATAACCTTATTTTAACCTTCAATTGTGGCTTATTCCGCATTAAAATAATAACTATAAAATGCCACAAGAAAATAGCTTCAGAACAATAGATAATATATACATAAGAGAAGGGAGTGTTCCAAAAATGTCGTCAACCTTACACCATCCCACTTTCAGAATACAGTACGTGCGACAGTCAACTGCGCACAAGTAAGAGAGGGTGGTTTTAGTTGGTAGGCAGGATAATAGATACCTCAGTCTTTGGCACTGCTATCTTTAGTACCCAAATTTTAAGGACTCAAAATGGAGGTAGCATAAAAAAATTTCAACCCCCCCCCCCAAAGACAAATTCTGGGTGCGCCACTAGAACACAGCACTTGTCTAGTTCGAAGTGCATAGTGATATAATGTGAGCGCTAAACATTTGCACTAGTGAGTGTGCATTAGTGTATGCGCATCTGCACTAGTGACTGTGTGTTAATGTATAGGCATTTGCACTAATGAGTGTGTTAGTGTATGTGCATGTGCGCTAGTGAATGCGTTAATATATGCGCATTTGCGCTAAAGTCTGTAGGTTAGTATGTGCGTTAGTGTATGCGCTTGTTCACGAGTCTGTCTTGCAATTCTATACAATGCAATACCGATTAAAACCCGTCCCCTTCTTCTGCCTGTTTCCCCCACGGTACTACCATAAGGTATTACTTCACGGGAAGGATCTAGCTATTGCTCTTCCTTCATAGTATTGAAGTCATTAATTCTCTCCTTCTAAGCGTCTCTACTTTCAGCTCGTCTCCTTTCAATGCGGTGAAATGAGGACACGCGAAGAACACGTTTTCCGCATTTTCATTGGCCCCGAGACAGGATGGGCACTCTGGAGAATCGTCATGTTTAAAGCGATAAAGATATGCTCGAAAACAGCCATGTCCTGAGAGCATCTGCGTGAGATAGTAGTTGACCTCGCCATGTTTGCGGTTCAGCCAAACATTCACCTGTGGTATAAAACGACGCGTACATCTGCCCGTTGTTGCGGAATCCCACTGTATTTGCCAACGATCAATGCTGTTTTGCCGTTCTCTTCTTCTAAGTTCAGCTGCGCACAATGTAGATGTAGTTGACTCTCTTTGGCGATAAAGGGTCTTCCTTTCTTCAGATAATACTCCAAAGGGTAGCATGCCGGCTACGAAATATATTGCATCTGCAGATACTGTGTGGAATGCGCTCCCAACTCTTAAAGCGCTCAAACGATATACTGATGCAACCTTCCTCCGTGATTCCTTTGTTTCGAGGGTGTCAGCCCAAATCGATATTCCGTATGGTAATACTGACGTGACTACTGACGACAAGAACGTCCTCCTGCTTTGTTTTGGGCCACCTACATTCGGCATTTGCCGTGACAAGGCTGCTCTTACTAGACGCTAGGACGCTTTAGCACTGCCATATTCTACTTGCGCTTCAAGCTGAGTTTGGCATCAATCAGGACTCCCAAGTACCGAAGGAATGGTTGTGATGTCATTTCATGTTCTCCAATGCTCAGTGATACGGTTTCCATCTGTTTACCACTAGTAATAAGCACTGCCTCCGTTTTGTGCTTCGCTGGTTTCAAATTAACTGTGTGCATCCACTAGTAGCTTCTCTGAAAGATGATGTCGACCTTGAGATTTATTTCCTCAATGTGCTTTGCGACGATCACCACAGCTATGTTATCGGCATATGTCATGAGCTTAGCATCTCTTGTTAATTCCAGTTTTAGCAACCCATCATACATAATATTCCACAAAAGAGGGCCTAGCACAGAGCCCTATGGTACTCCTCCAGTGATATTATATTCCTTCGGGCCAGACTTTGTCTCATACTTCAAAAGTCGATCAGTGAAGTATCCTCCTTAGGTGTGCGTGCGCGCGTGCGTGCGCGCGTGTGCATACGTGCGTGCACGGTCTCTTTTCTTTTACCAATTCCATCGATAATCGTACCTCACTGTATTCCAAATAAACATATGTACGAAAGCAAGATACAGGTGAAATTATGACATTCAACAACGGATAGAAAACAACCGAAAATATACTAGTGTGGTTGGACCCTTGAAAGAGTTTTAACAAAACATCCAAATGAAGCCATCGGTAAAAACAAAAAAATCACCAAAAATTAAATAAATGAACAATAGTGCTCGCACTCAGTTTTTCTCGTTTTTTGTTTTTTTTTCTCGTTTAGTTAGTGAAGTTTTAATGTTAAGTTATCGTAGAGTTTTCAGAACATCATAAAAACCTTCAAATTGTTTTTGTAAGTAAAAGCCCTGTTCGTATTTTACTTATCTTCTAAGATCATTTCTATTTGTCGAGAACTGAGGATGCTTTAAAAAAATAATAAAGCGAAACGTATTCTATTAAATCAATGAAGTAGTTGACGACTTTTATTTGCCAAGAATTGACCGATCAAACCTCTGCAATTCAATCAATGAATATATTTTAAATTTAATTAACGGTCGTACTTTTTGCAATTATATATATATATATATATATATATATATATATATATATATATATATATATATATATATATATATATATATATATATATTTATATATATATATATATATATATATATATATATATTTATATATATATATATATATATATTTATATATATATATATATCTATATATATATATATATATATAAGAGTAAGAAAAAAGAAGTACTTGTGACTCATTTGGAAAAAATATATAAATGTTTTGGATGGGTTGGAGTCAATAAAAGGGGCTATTGGTTAACTATTTATTATCTCGAGCTTTCAATTGTGTTTACAATTATTATCAAGAGCTGCTAAAAAAGACAAAATATCTTACAAAGTTGAACTAGAAAGAAAAAAAATTTTTGTTAACTCACCAAATAAAATTAGTTTGGTAAATAAAGTTGCTGCTAATACATCTCAAAAAGAATTAATACAAAAATGTCTAATCTAATAAATGCTTCTCTGAAATTTTAGTATAATTTTGAGAACATTTTCTTAACACAAAAACAATTGAATTTATAAATAAGTTAAAATATTTTAACTTATTTTATGCTGTGTGAAACAGGATAGCCGTTGTTTCGAAAATTTTTGTATAATATGTCTAGATTTTTTTGTAACAAATTATCATCAACAATGGACATTACCCTGTTTTTCATACCCAATACTGTATTATATTTTTGACGAGTGGTGTGGTTTGAAAAGTAATTCAGTACGGATTTTAAAATGATTGCTATTGTTCAGCAACATTTTCTAAAAATAATTTTTTTTATTACCTATTTTAATTCACAATTTGTTTCATCGAAGCTATAAGTAAATAACAATAAAACACTGAAAACTTTTGTTTTCAACACTTCCACAAAAATTATTTTAAGTTATTATCACTACAGCTGTTTCGGCTTTGTCTTTGAGTGCCTTTCTCAAGTGATCTACTTTTGATATGTGTTCACACTTCATAGTCTTTAACTGAGTAAGTTAAGGAGGGGAGAACTGTTTGCCTTAAGTTGGTCATTCAGAATTATGTCTGTATTTTTTAATTTTTTTATTGCCATAGATTCTAATAAAGATAGCTTAAGGCCTTTATTTTGAATTTGAAATTCGTCATTAAAAGAATGATTATGGTCTAGAAGGTGAAGTGCGTACATAGAGTCTGTTTTACTATAATTGAAAGCCCTTTTATCTTTTGCTATACGTTTGATAAAAATTCTACCAGTTTGACCAATGTAAGTTTTTGGGCAGTCACCACATTTAATTGCTTTTTCTTTTGGCTCTTGTTCTTAATATATTTGCCTAAGTTTTTGTTTGTTCTAAGACTGGTGTTATTCCTTTCTTTTTTATGTGTATGGCTATTTTTGTTGATATCTTGCCTGTATATGTAATCGAGCAAAAGGTACTGGGTTTTTTCTCTGGTGGTGGAGATACTAATTTCAGGGCTTTCTTATGTAGTTTTTTATTACCAATTGTTTACTGCTATTTGCTTAAAGATATTCAGTTCTATCTCGAAGTTATTTTTTGACATGGGAATTTCTATTAATCTATGTAAGATGCTATGGTAGGCAGCCAATTTATGTTGTGTAGGATGGGATGATAAAGTGTGTATAGTCGTGTCAGTATCGTGATAAAATGAATTTCCATTAAGTAACGGTCGAATCCATCACTTATAAGTAAATACTTAAATATTTATTTATGTTTTTATGTAATTGAGCCACAACTAATGGTTGTAATTGTAATGAAAATCACATTTTTAATTAACTAATATTTGACGTTTCGATTTCCACTCTGGAAATCGTTTTCAAAAAACGTTTTTTGTACAAAATGTGTATACAGATTTTTACATAAGTTGTAAAATAAACCTTTTTTGAGAACGTTTTGCGGAGTGTAAATCGAAACGTTAAATACTAGTTAATTAAAAATGTGATTTTCATCACAATCACAACCAATAATTGTGGCTTAATCACATAAAAACATATTATTTAACTTAACCATGGCGCAAGAAAGTAGTTTCAGAACCCCGCTAAATAGTTTAAGTGTTAAATACATGAGCGAGAAGCTGCCATATGGTGACCCTCCTATTATATGTCTTACATTAGTTCCTCTATTTCATTTATTGTCTGTTGGTCATATACTCCAGCCAAGGAAGAAAAAAAGGTGAAAAAATCTTATACAGATAGTTGAATTATAAATGGTATATGAGGGGTAGCTGATGAAAAATCCGTGAAGACGTACCTACAGCTGATTTTGCTTTGTTTTTTTTTAACAATCTTAACCCCTCACTCCACAAGCTGGAGTACCCCAGGGTTCAATTCTTGATCCAATACTATACACAGTCTACAATAGTGACATTATCCGCCCACAGCATAGATCGGAGACCCTTCTACTGTACGCTGATGATACTGCTCTCCTCATGTCAGGACCACATAGAGAGCGTGGATAACTGTCTGTATTCGAAAGAGCTCAAAATTATCTAGACAGAGTCATTAGGTGGTGCAATAAATGGAAGGTGACCATAAATTCCCCCAAAACACAACTAATTTTATTTAAATCTTCAAATTGTCGCGAGGTTCAAGGCCGAATAACTCTGTTAGGAGAGGACTTTATTCTCAGAAACTCGGTTTCCTATTTGGGAGTTCATTTTACTCGGACTCTCAACTGGAAAACCGACATTCAAGATACCCTTGACAGGGTGAGAAAGAGGTTTAGACTCCTGGCAGTGCTAACCGGTAAATTGGACAGGACGTCATCTAACACACTATTGCACACCTATAAACCATTCATTAGACCTATTATCGAATACAAGGCCTCTATACCTCCCTTAAACCCTACAAAATCAATGCCATCATGGCTATCAAAAGAGAAAGATTCTTAGATTCCGCATGAGGAAGGGCGTTATCCATCAGCAAAATTGTGTTTTCTCACCAGATTTTCATTGAGCCTACTTACAAGCATGTGACATGAAAAATATAAAAGTTATTATGAATGTTTATAAGCTAAAAAGTCAGCCCTTTTTCATACTAATTTTTAATAACAAATTTTAAAAAATATTGCAATTTTTTTTTAATACATCTTAAAAATGAACCCTTATACAATTGCGTTTGATTTACAGAATACAAGTGTGTATACCGAATACAGAGTGACTGTCTGGGCAAGTACAGTTGTTTGAATACTCGCTCTTCGGGATAAACAAATTTAATAACTAATACACTATTTGATTGATCTATGTGAAATTTAGCACACTTTAATAACTTATTAACTACCATAATTCTGATTACTTATATGAATTGTCATTATGCAAAAACAAAGTTATTAACATTTATAAATTACTGCAAAATTAAGGGTTTTTCGGCAAATTTCCATGTGATTTGGAAATATATCAGTCTAAATGCACTATTGTATTTTATAGTTAACATGACCAATGCTCTTCTCGGAAGATTTTTCAGTCTTAATCCTGTCATTAGGTCAAATCCAAGTGCTTTGTGGTTATTGCATTTTTCTACTTCTTGTTTTACTTGCGATGGAAGGACATGCACTATCCAGAAAGTATCTTGTTTTCATCGTTATTATTATCTGGTTGGTGTTCTTTAAAAATACCAGATAAGTATTCTGCAAACGTTAACGTTTTTTCCTGGTTTGATCTTCCTTAACTACCATCATCTTTCTTAATTGACGGGTTGCGTTTCGTAGGTCTCTTTAAGTGTTTTTGTTGCCTTCCATATAGAATGATCTTCTTTAGACAAGGTACTAATGTAGTGTCTAATTGTGGCATTGCGTGCATTATGTAGCGCTGATTTTAATTGCCTGGTTATCAGGCATCATAAAGAGGAAGTAGAATTAGCTATGAAACAGCTTAAATAGGAAAAAGGGGTGCTCAGGGAACTTAGACCAAATACCAGCAGGAATCATTTAACTAATATAGCAAAAAATTAAATGGATAACAATATTCTCTCCATTTATAGAAAAAGCATTGTCCCTCAAGAATTTTCATATCAGAACTTATAACCCTGCAAAAAAAGATAAGCGCTTGAAAGTAAGAAGACCATTGAACAATAAGCTTGTGTGCTACATTGTAAACATTTTTTTGAAAATAATCTATAAAAGAATTTAAAATATTTGTTAAGAACTTCTTTAATAGCCTCCAGTCAACAATTTCCCTAATCATGTTTTAAAAACAAACGAAATACACCTTTGTACGACTTCCTAAGTAAAAGTAAAGATAGTTCATAATGTCGTGAACCTGACGTAATCATTTAGTGACGTCAATCTACGAACGAAACAACGACATCAAGCATTGCTAAAAACATGCAGTTCTCTTCAGTGCGTTATCGTAGCGAGACAGAGATGAACTAGTTTTTGCGTTAGTGAAATAGCTCTATTTTTATTTTTTTTTTTGTAAACAATCGTTTTTTATATTTTATCATTTTTTTGGATCATTCTGAATAAAAAAGGTTAATTGTAATTTTTCTCTAAAGTTGATCGCTTTCAACTTATAAACAATTTAAAACTGAAAAAAAAACGAGAAATCATGATAAAAGGCTCAAAAACACACAATTATTTTTGAATTCACCAAACATTGTTCTATCAGTTTCTGATACTTTAGTTTGGGCTTATTTAATTTAAAAACATTATTTTTAGTTGTTTGAGGCCCTTATCACAACCTAAAAATGGATTTATACAAAAGTGTTTAATAAATTAGGACCACTTTTTGTATGAGCGACCACTTGAACATTATTCTGCGGTATTTTATGAAAGTAATTATGCAAAAAATCTCATGGGAATATTTCCCCAAGGAATTCGAGGTTTTCGTCTCGTATAAACATATTTTACTGAATTTAAAACCAAAATCCTATTATTTTCTATCATACTGTTCGGATTTAATCCAAACTGGCAACAGCGCTCGCACGTCTTACCCCTCGCTGCAGCATCGCGCGGTCCAAAATTTGACTCTGCGAAAGATTGCACAGAGAATTTCTCCCTCTTTTACGATCAACTGCCGACCCGAGAAGACACACCGCTCTTAAGTTTCAATTGCCGCACGGTGAATCATACGATCACGTGTTAACAATAATTGTAAGTGATCACTTTTCTTATACAAGCAGAGAGCAAATAAATAGTAACTGTAGTATCTATCAAACAATTTAAAGGTATACTGTTTACAATTGAAATACATTTCCTATGAGTAAGAAGTACTTTATTTAAATACACACAACAAAAAGAACCACCGCTTAATGGAAATATACCAAAAAGTCGAAGGAATAATCCGAAGTAATTATAATCAATTACTTGTACTAAGCCAAAATATTCATTCGGCTACGCTTGGACGGTGTTAGAGAACCCCTGCTCGTTATCACATACATTGATTTGTTATTTATTTATTTGTCCTCTAAATTTTTTTCAGTTCTTTAAAGGTTTATTTATAAGCCAAATTAGTGCAATGTTACATTTTTACACAGCAATTCTTATCGACAGTAAAGACCGGAAGTAGTAAATTTTATTGCATCTTTCAATGTGAGATAAAATAAAAATGCGATGACTAATTGGAATGTTTAAGATTAGAGAAACATAATATGTCATGTTTATTGGAAATACTCGACATCATTAGCACGTGCAAATCTTACCCTTTCGCCTAATTTCCTATGAAATTAAAATGGTAAATGTTTTTATGGTAAAAAATCCATTTATTTTTTCGTTCATGCGTATTTACGAGTTCCACGAGGTTTTGAAACATCTTTACACAGGTATACACCCGTGCGGGAAAAAAGATTTAATATACCGTTACATTATATCACATTTTAACGTTGAATATTTGATGGTCCCCTTTGGGTTATAAAACGGATGATCGACTTTTTACCGCACGTATGCACGTCTATATACTTTTAAAAATGGAGTCGTACATAACTTGATCGTAATCCATATCTGCGACTTGTTGTCGACTTGGGTTAGTATATACAGTGTATTCCGTATGTATTTTAAATATGATCAATATCAACTTCAAAAGCAGCTTTTGGAAGGTACAGGTGTAAGTGTTTCAGTTGAAACGATAAGAAGACTTCGTGCCCAAGGACTATACAGCAGTAGACAGTTACGGATTCCTGAGTTATCAAGGCAGCACAAGATTGATCGCTTAAATTGGTGTCTTTAATACCAAAACTGGAACATTGGAAATTGACAAAATGTGCTATTTTCAGACAAAACCAGGATTTGTGTAAAATCATATGACCGATGAATTCGTGTACTTAGAGGGCAAGGAAGACAAATAAGAACAGAAACAGCCAGATCTGTTCCCAGACCTAAAGGAGGAAGTGTTATGTTTTGGGAAATTTATGTTCTGGGAAGTCTATGGTCGGTGAAAAAACTTCTTTAATTTCCATTCAATCAACTTTAATAGCTCGAAGGTATGTTGATTTGGTTCTAGAACCTCTAATTAGACCCTGAAAAAGTTCAGTGGGAAAAAATTTAATTTTCATGCATGATGACTCACCTCCACATACCAGCAGATTCACTGCAGACTTCCTTGAAGGAGAATATATAGCTATTCTGTAGTGGCCTACTTGCTCACCTGACCTTAACTTTATAGAGCATTTGTGGAATATGCTTAAAAAAAGAATTAGACCTCGCCGGGTTAATCCACAAAACACCGTGCAGCTAGTACAAGTTGCTCTTAAAGAAAGGAAACAGCTTACCACAATAAAATGTTTACAATTTGTTTAGGAGCATGTCCACGCGAATTGGAGCTTGCATAAGACCTAGTGTTAGTAACACTGACTACTAAAAAAAACATAAATAAATAAAAAATAATTTAAACATCATTCCTTGTACATTGAAATTGTGTATTCTATTGACTTTAAAACAAATAATTTCAATTTTATTATTTAAGAAATTATGGGTTTCTGTAATCTTTATATATTGGTGATTAAATTGCATTTAAATTAATGTTCTTTGACTTTGTAGGTTGGTTTTTTTTTTAAATTCGCTTAAAATAATAAGAAATATCAGATGATTCCATATAAGTTTGGTTGTGTGTACACCTCTGTGCGTTAATCTGTTTTATTGCTACCAGTTTGCGGTGTTATTACATGCCACCATGATTGATTTATCTCCAGTATCGTATTTTGTCCGTTAAATCCTATATTACGATTGCCTCCATACAACACGATTGGACCAATCGATAGGAGCGAAGATACGTAACTAAGGCCCTTTAGATATGGTTCGGTTTTTGATTTCTATGTCGTTGTATTTTATTGATTCAATCCTATCGTTATAAGAAATGTTAAAGTTGATTCAGCTCATTTTTTGAGCGTTTTGTGATAAGCGAATAGTTCGTCAGATCGTGACGTGTGATACATTATTATAAAGAAGAGGTGGTACCGAGTATGTTGGGATAGAAAAACACATTGCGGCATTGCCAAAAGGGTATTACATCTCCTTTGTTATTTATTAGTCCGATCGGAGCGTGTGACGAGTTAAATGAAAGGGAAGGATATAACGAATATAATAAGTAAGAAAAAACAATCAAGGCGGCTACCAAAAAGACACCATAGTGTCTTCATTATTATTGAACGTATAATTACATAAGAGACATCATAGGACGCTGTAGATAAAAATAGATTAACTATAAGACAAATTTTGATTTATAGACTTAAAGAAGTGTTCAGACTGAGTACAAAATAAACAACTGATCGAATCCTAACATGCGACATAGCAAATGAAAGGGGAGGATATAACAAATATATTCAGATAGAAAAAACAAAGAAGGGCACTACCCATCATCTTCGTTATTAATGAACGTATAGCGACATACAACATATCACATGACACTATGGATGATAATAGATATATTTGCTCTATATAAAAAGCATAAGGTAAACATAAGGTAAATTTGCTTTATTGACCTTAAGAAGGCCTCTGACTAATGATAATCTCTGATTGATGAAATCAAATGACGTGAGACATATAGTACATAACTATATATATATCATCATCATCATCATGTGCAGCTTTATCAACCGTTTCCAATTACGGTGCAGCCTCCCTTATTTCAAAGTTATTCTATGTTCTTATTATTATTCGACGATGTCTTAGTTATACGTTGTTCGAATAATTTGCGCTCATTTGCGCCCATATTTTTCTATCTTGTGCTATTCGAGACCACGTTGTTCCTGTTAATTTTCTAATATCTAATATTAAACTATATATATATATATATATATATATATATATATATATATATATATATATATATAAAATAAAGTTTTATTATGAGGTTGCAGTCATTAATAGGGCAGGAAAGTGAAACTCTTTGTTCTTTATCAAGCTTTCGCAAAATTTATTTGCTTCTTCAGGATATGCTAAAATATGGTATCAGTAAATACAATGAAATTATAATTAAATAGCATTGTATAAAACTACTATAAAAACTTACAACATGAGGTTAATCCATTAAATTTTCAAATTTACAAAACATTAAAACTTAACTTAATAAAATTATATAGTTATGAAGTACAATATTTTAATTTTAATTAATTTTGTAGAAATTCATTATGACATTGATTATGTTGATGTTTGATTTATGTCAGAAAGACACTTGTTTCTGTTTATTATATTTTTTGTTATTGATAACTAGCTTTTGATTGTTATTATGGTTACGTACAAAGTGGCGCCAAATATGAATATTTAAATTTTTTGAAATTATAGTATTTATAGTTAGAAAATCTAATATTAGAAAATTATAGTATTAATTTTCGTAAGATAGAATGTAAGTATAGATATTGCTTAGTTTATCAATATCAGTTTTTTTATTAACGCATTGATATTTATTTATGCATACCATTTCTAAGAATTCTCTTTTATTTAATTGGTTTTCACGTCTTAATATATTAGTTTCATTGAAATTAAATGAATGATTTTTATTAATTGCATGATCTATTAATGCACACGTATTTTTATTATTTCTAAGGTCACTTTTATGTGATGTTAGTCTGCCTATTAGATTTCTAGATGTATGTGTGTCCGATGTATGACTTATCACAATTTTCGCATGGTATTATATAAACTACATTTGGACTTTCCGTATGTATTTTAAATATGATCAATATCAACTTCAAAAGCAGCTTTTGGAAGGTACAGGTGTAAGTGTTTCAGTTGAAACGATAAGAAGACTTCGTGCCCAAGGACTATACAGCAGTAGACAGTTACGGATTCCTGAGTTATCAAGGCAGCACAAGATTGATCGCTTAAATTGGTGTCTTTAATACCAAAACTGGAACATTGGAAATTGACAAAATGTGCTATTTTCAGACAAAACCAGGATTTGTGTAAAATCATATGACCGATGAATTCGTGTACTTAGAGGGCAAGGAAGACAAATAAGAACAGAAACAGCCAGATCTGTTCCCAGACCTAAAGGAGGAAGTGTTATGTTTTGGGAAATTTATGTTCTGGGAAGTCTATGGTCGGTGAAAAAACTTCTTTAATTTCCATTCAATCAACTTTAATAGCTCGAAGGTATGTTGATTTGGTTCTAGAACCTCTAATTAGACCCTGAAAAAGTTCAGTGGGAAAAAATTTAATTTTCATGCATGATGACTCACCTCCACATACCAGCAGATTCACTGCAGACTTCCTTGAAGGAGAATATATAGCTATTCTGTAGTGGCCTACTTGCTCACCTGACCTTAACTTTATAGAGCATTTGTGGAATATGCTTAAAAAAAGAATTAGACCTCGCCGGGTTAATCCACAAAACACCGTGCAGCTAGTACAAGTTGCTCTTAAAGAAAGGAAACAGCTTACCACAATAAAATGTTTACAATTTGTTTAGGAGCATGTCCACGCGAATTGGAGCTTGCATAAGACCTAGTGTTAGTAACACTGACTACTAAAAAAAAACATAAATAAAAAATAATTTAAACATCATTCCTTGTACATTGAAATTGTGTATTCTATTGACTTTAAAACAAATAATTTCAATTTTATTATTTAAGAAATTATGGGTTTCTGTAATCTTTATATATTGGTGATTAAATTGCATTTAAATTAATGTTCTTTGACTTTGTAGGTTGGTTTTTTTTTTTAAATTCGCTTAAAATAATAAGAAATATCAGATGATTCCATATAAGTTTGGTTGTGTGTACACCTCTGTGCGTTAATCTGTTTTATTGCTACCAGTTTGCGGTGTTATTACATGCCACCATGATTGATTTATCTCCAGTATCGTATTTTGTCCGTTAAATCCTATATTACGATTGCCTCCATACAACACGATTGGACCAATCGATAGGAGCGAAGATACGTAACTAAGGCCCTTTAGATATGGTTCGGTTTTTGATTTCTATGTCGTTGTATTTTATTGATTCAATCCTATCGTTATAAGAAATGTTAAAGTTGATTCAGCTCATTTTTTGAGCGTTTTGTGAAAAGCGAGTAGTTCGTCAGATCGTGACGTGTGATACATTATTATAAAGAAGAGGTGGTACCGAGTATGTTGGGATAGAAAAACACATTGCGGCATTGCCAAAAGGGTATTACATCTCCTTTGTTATTTATTAGTCCGATCGGAGCGTGTGACGAGTTAAATGAAAGGGAAGGATATAACGAATATAATAAGTAAGAAAAAACAATCAAGGCGGCTACCAAAAAGACACCATAGTGTCTTCATTATTATTGAACGTATAATTACATAAGAGACATCATAGGACGCTGTAGATAAAAATAGATTAACTATAAGACAAATTTTGATTTATAGACTTAAAGAAGTGTTCAGACTGAGTACAAAATAAACAACTGATCGAATCCTAACATGCGACATAGCAAATGAAAGGGGAGGATATAACAAATATATTCAGATAGAAAAAACAAAGAAGGGCACTACCCATCATCTTCGTTATTAATGAACGTATAGCGACATACAACATATCACATGACACTATGGATGATAATAGATATATTTGCTCTATATAAAAAGCATAAGGTAAACATAAGGTAAATTTGCTTTATTGACCTTAAGAAGGCCTCTGACTAATGATAATCTCTGATTGATGAAATCAAATGACGTGAGACATATAGTACATAACTATATATATATCATCATCATCATCATGTGCAGCTTTATCAACCGTTTCCAATTACGGTGCAGCCTCCCTTATTTCAAAGTTATTCTATGTTCTTATTATTATTCGACGATGTCTTAGTTATACGTTGTTCGAATAATTTGCGCTCATTTGCGCCCATATTTTTCTATCTTGTGCTATTCGAGACCACGTTGTTCCTGTTAATTTTCTAATATCTAATATTAAACTATATATATATATATATATATATATATATATATATATATATATATATATAAATATATATATATATATATATATATAAATATATATATATATATATATATATATATATATATATATATAAAATAAAGTTTTATTATGAGGTTGCAGTCATTAATAGGGCAGGAAAGTGAAACTCTTTGTTCTTTATCAAGCTTTCGCAAAATTTATTTGCTTCTTCAGGATATGCTAAAATATGGTATCAGTAAATACAATGAAATTATAATTAAATAGCATTGTATAAAACTACTATAAAAACTTACAACATGAGGTTAATCCATTAAATTTTCAAATTTACAAAACATTAAAACTTAACTTAATAAAATTATATAGTTATGAAGTACAATATTTTAATTTTAATTAATTTTGTAGAAATTCATTATGACATTGATTATGTTGATGTTTGATTTATGTCAGAAAGACACTTGTTTCTGTTTATTATATTTTTTGTTATTGATAACTAGCTTTTGATTGTTATTATGGTTACGTACAAAGTGGCGCCAAATATGAATATTTAAATTTTTTGAAATTATAGTATTTATAGTTAGAAAATCTAATATTAGAAAATTATAGTATTAATTTTCGTAAGATAGAATGTAAGTATAGATATTGCTTAGTTTATCAATATCAGTTTTTTTATTAACGCATTGATATTTATTTATGCATACCATTTCTAAGAATTCTCTTTTATTTAATTGGTTTTCACGTCTTAATATATTAGTTTCATTGAAATTAAATGAATGATTTTTATTAATTGCATGATCTATTAATGCACACGTATTTTTATTATTTCTAGGGTCACTTTTATGTGATGTTAGTCTGCCTATTAGATTTCTATATGTATGTGTGTCCGATGTATGACTTATCACAATTTTCGCATGGTATTATATAAACTACATTTGGACTTTCCATAATACTAATAGGTGATTTAGATTGCTGAAGAAGCAAATAAATTTTGCGAAAGCTTGATAAAGAACAAAGAGTTATACTTAATTGTAACATTGTAAGTATTAACCACATTTCACATTAACCTTAGTCAAAATTTAAATCATTTCATGTTCTTTTTAATTAAGTGGTTAAATATTTTAGGACACTGATGATGAAATACTTATTCCGAAAACGTTTTGTCTTTTTAACATAGCCCGACTGGGTTTTTCATATACCTTTTTATAAAGGATTTTATTGGAAAATTTTTTATTACAATAATTAGTCATAAATTAGTCCAAATTCTAATGACAAAAAACATAGACCATAGGGACTTACGAATAATAACAAACCTGTACTGGAATCAAAGAGCACAAATCGTAATAGATAACGAACCCAGTCCAGAAATTGAAATCAGGAGAGGAGTTAGGCAGGGATGTATTATGTCCCCATTACTATTTAATGTATATAGTGAAGCCATTTTTGAAGAAGCATTACTATCTCAAAGTGAAGGAATAATAATTAAAGGAAGATCTATTAACAACATAAGATATGGAGATGACACCGTGATTATGGCAAGCACTGCTGAACAACTCCAATTACTGCTAAACAAAACAAACAGTTTCTGTGAAAAATATAGACTAAAAATGAATATAAAAAAGACCAAATACATGATAATAACAAAAAGAAAACAAATATACCAACAAACCTACATTTGGGAAATGTACCGATAGAAAGGGTTGATACATACAAATACCTAGGAACCTGGATTTCAGACAGTAATGATCAAACAACAAAATGGAAACAATTCTCTACAACAAAGACCTTAGATTAGAACTGAGAGTAAGAGCACTGAGATGCTACGTGTTTTCGATACTGCAATATGAACTTGAAAGCTGGACATTAAAGCAAGAACACATAAATAAATTATAGTCCTTTGAAATGTGGTGTTATAGGAGGATGCTTAGAATAGCATGGACACAGAAGAAAACTAACACAGAAGTATTGCGAGAAATGGGCAAATAATGCGAAATAATAAACACAATAAAAATAAGATAGTTTCAATATCTGGGACACGTAATGAGGGGACAGCGATATGAACTGCTAAGGCAGATAATTTAGGGAAAGATAAGAGGAAAAAGGTGTATAGGAAGAGGGAGAGTGTCATGGTTAAAGAATTTAAGGGACTGGTTTAAATGCAGTACTATAGAACTCTTCAGAGCAGCAGTAGATAGAGTAAAGATAGTGATGATAATATCCAACCTCCGATCGGGAGACGGCCCTTAAAGAAGAAGATATATATATGGTTTCAGTTGTTTTCCGGGTTTGACTCTGCGTTAAATAGTTTTGGTTTTTACAAAAACCATTGTTTTGGTTCGCCTGGAACATCAAGAAGAAGCACAACTAATCTGACTTGACAATGGCAAGTGTGACCTTGCCGAAACGGCGCCAAAATAATGGTTTTTATAAAAACCAAAACTATTTAACGCGGAGTCAAACCCGGAAAACAACTGAAACCACATATAGCTCCCGCGGAAATTTCAAATCCAATATATATATTATACATCCCGCTATCATTTTGAACTCTTTTCACGTTGCAGTAATTTAGCATCACCAAGAAATGCTATCATTTTAGAGCAAATAGATGTTGCCGGTGTTAATATTTAAAATAATATTCCGATGCATAAAAATATCGATGGGTTTGGGTAAAGTTCAAATAACGACGTTGAAACTACCTGCCCGCTAGTATCAGCCGGCTAGGAGTCAACAGGTTTTTTATCTTCGTTCAGTTGTTATATTTATTCAACCTAGATATTTTTTTCCAGAGAATTGTGTAGGAGAATATTTTACATATGTGAATTTACAATCTGTTTAATCGAAGCTATCAGTGAATAGTTTGAGATAAATATTATGTTTTGATGGGATTAAGTCACAATTAATTGGTTGTGATTGTGATGAGAATCACATTTTTAATTAATTATTGTTTGACGTTTCCATTTCCATTCAGGAGTAGATGTACTAAACGGGCGTCACTATAGGTATAGGGAATTACGTGTATTAGAAAGAGAGAGAAGTACATTGGTGGATGTTAGAGAGAGATGACGTGTGAGGTATCGTTGGAAAGGGGATGAAAAATGGGGTTGAACGCAGTATGTGCCGTGCTCATCCGAGCATGCCAAAAGGGTATTACGTCATATCTTCGTGTCTATTGGTCCGATTGTGACGTACGAGGGCTCGTTGGAACGGGGAAGAGGTAACAAATACAATGACACAGAAAAAACATGGCGACGTAGTGCCAAAAGGACGCTATAACGTATCTTCGTTGCTATTGGCCTGACGTCCGAGCGCAAAAAGACGCGTGACCTTGTCGCCGGGCGCTGGTGCGCGATTGGTATCTATTTTTTGGCGGCGCATGTCGTACGGGAGGTGTGCGAACCAGATGTGCGGTCGGTACCTTAATTTTTCACGCGATGCATCGGGAAAGATCCCGTAGATAAGAAGAAGCGCGCGGCTGTTTGACGTATGGGGCGTCAAAATGAAACCGTTGGTGGCACACAGAAGCCAACTGTCAATTCTTCTTCTGTCAACATTTAATAGTAACTAGCAACTCTTCTTCTTTTCCGTATAGTGCCTAACAGAACGTGACATTCGACGTAGGACGTGACAGTTATGTGACAGTCGACCCAGAACGCGACATTGACGTGACATTCGACGTGAAATGACGTGAATAACGTGACATTCGACACAGGACGTGACAGTCAACGCAGAATGTAGAATGTCACACTCGACGTGAATGACGTGACATTCGACGTGAAATGTTACGTGAAATGACGTGAATGAGGTGACATTCGACGTGAAATGTCACGTAACATTCGAAGCAGAACATGGCATTTATGTAACAGTCAACGCAAGGCATCGATGTAATATGAATCCCATCGAGTACATATACATAGAGTAATGGAATTTCAAAGAAAACTTAATCAGTTAAAGAAAGACATTAAATCATATTAGGATTTTAAACAAATTACAAGACAATCAGATAGCCTGCATATTGACAACAAAACGGAGAAACCTAAAGAGTTGAATCTACAGCAGCAGCAAGATTAAAGCCTGTAGAAAACTGTCACCAGTTTTCCATTAAGACGTATTCAACCAACACCATGGGTGTCAGCAACAACACCAACGAGCATAAAAAAAGTGAAATAAACAATGTCTTTGCAATGTCCTGTGTAATATTAGCATCTTTATATATCTCAATTTTAAAAATTATTTTTGAAATTGTAAGGAGAAAATTTGAATCTTCATGTAATATAAGACTCGATCAATAAAGGTGTTTTAAATAAAAAAAAAGCGTTTTACAATTTCGGTGAGCGGGAAGTATTTCATAACACAGTCGTAAATTATAATGCAATAAGCCTTGGTATTTTCGGGAAATCCACTATTTGCTTCAATATTAATTTTTACGTCAACAGTGGACGCTTTCATGCTTTTTTCTTGTTTCGAACAATCGATAATGAACAACGTATAATTTGCGAAACCTGAAAAATCGAGTAGAGGTCGCTTTTGTTGGGACTGTATGTAGCTAGGATAAAATTCACTATAGTTGAAATAGGTTTCATTGTAGTCAGTTTTGCTAAAATCCAACTGCATTCTCTCGTTTGGCCAATATTCTCCATTTAAAGATAATCTGATACTTTGTATGTGGATATTGTCAAAGTCAATCGGATTGGCTTCGCTTCTATCACGTTTATTGGTTTGAAAGAAAACAATGAGATAACGTGGCCTTTCCACTGCATTGCTAGTTTTTACAACCCTAACTTCACGCCTAGCGCCTTTGGTAAGTGCTGATAATTCATGCAATTCCCACTTTCTAAACGGAATAACTATAGGTCGATCTTGTTGAATGGATTTCATAAGTTCCAATTTAATATCATCATTGGGAAATATGTGGTTGATTCTGAGCTCAATATTGGTAATGTGAATCTTAACAGTTGTAACATGATCTACAGTTTTTTCTTTGACAATTATGCAATCGTTGTCATTTCGAGTTCTAACCAGACGAATTGTTTGACGACCATACGTAATCAAAGGATAATCATTGAAAATGTTGAAAACATGCTTAAGAGGCATCTGTATGTTGAATCAATGATCAGCAGCGTGTAGAATTGGATCCCTAGGGTAATTCCAGCCTGCCATTGTCATATGACTGGAATCCTGTTAAGTATAACATGTCATAGCACGTACAGCGCTTACGATACCAGGATACCGCACTGTTTCCATCTCCCTTGCGCTTTCGATGTACGTACATGAATCGAAAAGAAAAGCTCCAACATTATTTGCTAGTTTGACTTCACCATTGCCGATTATTTCGAGTGATCCTTTAATGCATAACAAGGTTTCGCTCATTGCAAAGAACGAGTCGACTTGATTGATGCTAAATTCTACAATGTCATTGCAGTTGAATGATTTGATGAATGGTGCATATGTTCGATATTCGGCCTTTCGAATCGACTCGTCAGACATCGTACAAACATTTCCATACATGGTTGTCATTTTTTTAGCTTAAATCCAAGTGATTGTACAAACAATTTGTTTGCGAACGTAAGATGTTGCCGCTTAGACGAGGACGTAAGATGTTGTCGCTTAGACGGCTGCACAGCTAATGGTGTACTGTGGGCAGTAGATTGCCTTATTAATAATCCCATTTCCCTCTTGATCTAAGTTCCAGCACCAATGTGCTCTAAAGTTTACAGGTCGTCCGTCTTGATCGATAGCCATCACAGTGATATCGGTAATTTTACGCTGTGGCACAACGGGTAAATACAACAAATTGTGTGGAGTTTCGTCAATTGCGTACCCAGGATTTGATTGTATGACAAATTCGTAGATCGTGTGAGCAGGTCTGCTTCCATCGAAGGCTCCGGTACTAATGTTGCATTCAAAGCGTATGCTGGATACTTTAGTAATCCTAACAGGTCGATCTGAAGAATGAATCTGTCCAGGATTAAGTAATGTCGGAGAAAATCCCAATACTGTAACAAGACTGTCACGTTGCTTAAACGAAATCTTATATTTGCTGAAAATTTGACACTGCAACGTGTCAAATGTGTGTGGTTTTAGACTAAATATCGTTTCTGGTTTAAGCACATTATCAGCACCCAATTTCTTTTGTATGTATTCTTCAATATCGGCAATTTCATAACATCCATCGGGGAAATCAAATTGTTGCAATTTGTTTTTGTCATTGTAGTAATAAAACTTGGTATTTTCAGTGTTTAGTATACTGTTGTAGGAATGGAAAAATCTAAGAGCTATTTCATAATCTTTTTTCGGATCCAACACGATCGGCGTGGGAGGTTGAAATGAGAATATGTAATTGGTGCTGTCTACTCTCAACAACTGCGACATGATGACTGAATCACGTCAATCTATTAATAGGTTATTATAGTGAAAAACAACAGTTTGTAGTTACGATTTTATTTGTTCTAAAGCAAGTTTACATAAGTGACATGAAGCTTGAGAATCAGGTGGTCCATCCCAGTAAGTCCTTCAACCTGGCCTGTTATAATGTACGAAGCAGGTAAGTAGCATCTGCAAGTTAAATTCTCCTCGATATTCTCCAGGCAATTTATGCCATATTTTTAACAATTCTGTAGTTTTAACAGTCAGTATAATATAATCTAGCAGTATGTATTTTAGTTCTTCTTCACAAAATTCTGTTAAACATTTTTTGCGAAACATATGAGCCATAAGCAGTTCTGTACTTTTAGTTAGCTCCATCATATAAAAACTTTAAGCATAAATGTCCACAAATGATTTGATCGTCGGTTTGATACTGATGGTTATTATAGGAAATGTTGACACGTGCACCACCCAGATACTTCAAATTACCAAATGAATCGAAATACTCTACGTCGTTGTTTATCTTTCTGTATGCTACCAAATGTGTTCCGTTATGTGTGGACACGTCCAAGTTTACTATTGCACATTCTCGTTGTCGAGGACTGTCTCTAGCGTCATTCATGAAAACGCCTCGAAAATGTGGTATTTTAAATATTTTCGCGTAATGTGCAATCTCCAAGTCGTACAGTGGACGATTGGGTAGCTTTATTGTAAGTTTTTGTTTACAAATACAAGCCGAATCCGCCTCTGGGTTTATTACGTAGGTACAGACCCGACTCGATGTGTTACATTGCCCTGTTATGGCAAATATCCTCTTCTAAATTCTTTTGGGCATTCTTAGCGTCGACTACTGTCTTCGCCACCCCTGCAGCGCCTGCCGCTAAAGCCCCCAAAGCGGAAAGACCTGCAAATAGAGGTATGAGGGGTAGGAAACCTCCAGATTTTAGTGGTACTACACGAGAAACATCAACTTCTTTTCGCCCACCGAGTCTCTTGATTATGGATTTTGCTATTCGTACAGCCGTCAAAGCAGTATCTGTTCTCCTCTCTTCATGGACTTGTGAGACAACATCTCGATTGAAAGAGTAACGTCCCCGTCTTCCATGACGAGAGCATCCTATCCCAAACTTTATTTTCGTCTTCATTCCACCGGTTACAAATAAAGCAGCAGTTTTTTCACCAAAGCTAGCGTCTTTCGATTTGACGCACTCCAGGCTCTGTCTTCCAATTCTTTATCGGCCTTGTGGCGTTCTTCGAGAGATGAATGCTGCGAGTAAGCGATATCGTGTCGTTTGCAAGCTGCGTCTAATGGATTAATTCCTGGATCTCCACGTGCAAGACGTTTTTATAGTTTTGTTCCAGATCCACAATACTGATATCCAGGAATATGTAGTTCAATTGGCAGTTTATTAATTAGAGAGTTCACAAGACCTCCTCCTTCGACGACCAACTGATGCCATGCAAGTGGTGACATCTATAATATATTGCCGTACATATGTACTACATTTGCCACACGATGAGTTCAGCAAGAGCAGACCTACCAATTGATAATCTGGACATTGTTCAGAAATTGACAGGCAGTAAACATGGTAAATTACTACCAAACTCGTTTAGAGCCATTATTTGCGGTTCAAGTGGGTGCGGAAAAATGAATGTCATGCTATATCTTCTATTCAATCCGAATGGCGCCAAGTTCAAAAATGTCTATGTATACTCAAAATCCTTATTTCAACCGAAATACCAGCTGTTGCAAGATGTAATAGCTCAAGTTAAAGGTGTAGGATATGACCCATTTAAAGACAACGAAGAAATTATTAGTCCCAGCGAAGCTAAACCTCACTCTGTATTTTTATTTGACGATGTTGCATGTGATGTTCAACAGAAGATTCGCGAGTATAATTCCATGTGCAGACATAAAGATATCGATACCGCTTACTTATGCCAAACATATTCAAAAATACCGAAGCAGCTAATAAGAGACAATTGTAACATGATTGTATTATTCAAGCAAGACGAGATAAATTTGAAGCATGTATTTCATGAGCACATATCACCAGACATGTCATTTGATGAATTTAAAAAAATGTGTTCAGAATGTTGGCGTGATAGGTATGGTACTTTGGTAATTATGAAAGATTTTGCTCTCGACAATGGTTGATATCGCAAAGTATTTGATAAATATATAAAATTATAAGTTGATTGGTTAGTCGTCAACAAAATGTCAGATGATACGGTTGTCATTGCCCTTCGAAAGAAGAAAGTCGCCGAATTGGCTAGATCAATTAGAAAAAAATATTTGGCATTGAAGTTAGGCCAAACAGGACAAGATGAGTCAGTCAATAAACTTTTTAAACCAATCTCGAAGCCTCTCAAGGATATTGCACAATCATCAAAAACGTTACATCATGCTATTATCACCAACAAGTTTGGACAAGTTAAAAAAGAAGAGGTGAAAAAGGAGGAGGAGGAGGAGAGCGAGGGAAATGAGAATAATGGTGATGATGATGATGTATTTCTTGATACACCCGATGTAGCGATGATGTATATGGCCCTATCTACAATGCTAATATAGGTTGGACATTGGGAAAACGTCAAATAAACTTAGACACACGCAATGGACATATAATAATTCGAGAACGTAATTTAGAATATATACTAACTAGAACTATACCAACTTTTATTCTATGCCAACCCCGAACAGTATAATGATGAGGATGTAAAAAAGTATAAAACACTGTTAAAAAACACAGAGATTCATCTAGATACCTTAGGACGTCTTAAAGGTTCCAGCGGAGCCAAATAACATTCTATTATTAAACCTCTATTCAAACCATCTGATGCAACAATGAAAAAGCATACGCCACCTGCAACTCGATCAAAGAAAACACCAAAAACAACGCAATCGTCTTCATCTACGGCCAAAGGAACGGGCTTGGATGACTCTCATTTAACATACAACACTGCACCTATGGAGTATATTTATTGGGATGATCCAAATGAGTTAGTTGAACGTCTTAAACTCTTGGTGGCTTCGAAAGATGCCGGCAAGACATCTCTCGATAACGAAATCGTAGCCATCATCAATGAACTAAGAGAAGCTAATATAATAGAGTAACTGGGAATGTCAGTATCATTTCCATCATGGGTGTCGACAAGTTCGGTCATTACTCTCGTAATATTAGTAACGCCCAAAAGGTGGCGAGAGTCACATACTTCTGACAGAAATATTAATATCGAAAATGTTAAAATTTCTAATGTTAAGGACCCATTAATCAAATAAGCGAGATACGTAAAACCACACTTTCACTTCTCGAGTGTGAGACCAGAATCAAAGATGACCTGAATACATTCAAAAGGGAAACGGAGGAAACTCTAGACACTGCTAAAAATTAATTGCAGATGATATACGTGATTTAGGACAAGAACTGGATGATATACATAACACCATACTTTCACTTCTCGAACAAAAGTTGCAGAAAATAATGAAAAATGATTTGGATACTCTAAAAAAGGATACGGAGAACAATATAAATAAGTTGTTGCAGCAAAAAACTAATAATATGCAGAATTTAACCATCGGGCTAAACGAAGTACAAAAAGAACTTCATAAAATCACAGTTCCACTTCTCGAACAAAAGTTGCAGAAAATAATGAAAAATGATTTGAATAATCTAAAAAAGGATACGGAGAACAATATAAATAAGTTGTTGCAGCAAAAAACTAATGATATACAGAATTTAACCATCGGACTAAACTTAGTACAAAAAGAACTTCATAAAACCACAGTTCCACATTTAGCCATCGGACTAAATGAAGTAAGAGAAGAGCTTCATAAAACCAAGTCCCACTTCTCGAGCAAAAATTGAAAAAAATAATCAAAGATGATATGAATACACTAAAAAAGGATACGGATAAAAGCATAAAAGATTCTGCAGAAACAATTGAAAATCATACGATGCACGATATGAATACGGAAAAAAGGGTAAAACAAGTGGAACAATCATTAAAAAGTATAGTAGATAGCATTCATTCATGGGATATAGATAAACATCTTAAGGTAATGGAAGGTGTGTTAAAAAAATAAGGTCTAAACACAAGAAAGAGGTGGTGAATGAATTACATAAACCAGCAAGAAAAAACTATCCTCGTCGACGAACAATAATCAAAGGAATCGATGATTTGTGGCTTATGCACACCAAAATAAAAATTACAAACTAATACTAGTCGTAATTGATTTGTTTTTCCAAATTTGTTTGGACACGCCCTCTAAAGATCAAGACCGGTGAAGAAATTACTCAGGCATTTTCGGATATTCTCACCCATACTCGACGACTTCCGAAGAACCTACAATCTGATCAGGGAACCGAATTTTAAAACAGAAAATTTCAAAATTTAATGAAAAAACACGAAATTAATCATTACGGCACCTACACGATTAAAAAAGCCGCCATTTATGAAAGAGTCATTAGAACGTTAAAGCAAAGTTGTACAAGTATTTAAAATTGTACAAGTTAAGATAACAAATCCTATAACGTTAGTTTGAGGATCTATATTTTGATACGTCGCGTAGACATACACTTTTCCAAAAAGGCTGACAATTAACCACAAGGAGTGGGGAATGGCAAAAGTATAAATTTAAGAGAAACTACGATGATCAGTTTACATTCACTTCGTCAACGGTGTTTGAAAAACAGTAATGACATGAGTTCTCAAGATAGTGGGTATTCTTTAGGCGATATGCATATCAACGAAGACTATAATCAAGAATTAGATAGAACTTTGGAAAATTATGAGGCTGCTGCCAAATTAGAGTTTTTCTTCCTGCTTACAACGACATATACGTTATCGGGTTATGAAATACAATGTGGTATAAGCCCTGCAAGATCATTTACGACTGCAGTGATTTTATCGCAACAATATAAACCTAGCAGAATATCACTCAACGTATACGAATGGTATTCCTTTATTTCAATCATCAAACAACAACAAATTGATTTTTTTCAATCACCTGATGACAACGAGCTCCAAACTTTTCCATCTGGAGAATACTGCACTATTACCACAGTAGTTTACGATAATTGTAAATTCATCATTGTCAAGAAGCATGGTGTGGAGTACTATATGGACGAAGAAGAAGTGAGACAAATTGTTGAACTTAACAGTAGCGTAATATCGTTTCGTATACATTTGCTAGAAAATTTGAACTTTTGTGGATATTATGTTTTAGATTTTTGTAAAAATACTACAGACAGTTTAAGTCCCTTGCAAATATTGTATGCGTTTTGCTCTATAATGCCAGATGATATGATGAATAATGCTCTTAGGGAATTAATTTTTTTTTTAATTAAGGTAATTAATGATTTGAATAAATAATAAAATTACAAATTTTGAGTTTTTATTTCACATAAAAACGTGACGTTTTCACATAAAACGTGACGTTTTTGTAATAAAACGTATAAAATTTTTTTTATTTTGATGTAGTGATAACATGAGGGAAAATACTCACAATAAAACAAATACAATGTCTACATATATCTTTATTTATTTATTACTAGCGGACCCGACAGACTTCGTTCTGTCAAATAGATTTGGAATGTGGCAGTTTATTTCTTTAATTCTCCTAAACAGAACCGTCACCATGATGATAGGGCGGTGTGTGAGGGTCAGCTCGAGTGACCTAAGTATCTTCGCCTCGACAAACTTTGGACAGCCTTTTGGACCCACTAAAAACCCCGACTGAGATGTCTGCCAGAGGGCTTCAAACTAAGAGGGGAACTTAAGGTTCAAACCTGATTGAAAAATAATCTAAAGGAATAGTAAAAACCTAAAGGTGACAAATATTTATAAAGTGGCTGCTTCAATGACAAAACATAGAGATAATCTTATATACTATACTAAATTCATTTAACAGAAAAGTAGCCGTCAACAAATGCATGTACAGAACACGCGCAACCTGATATTTATATAATTGTACAGGGTTGTATTAAGATTCTAGCAGTCTATAACATCTAAATTTAAAATGAATTAATTTATAATTTAATCAATGATTAATCTTCCAAAGAAGTATACTTTAATATTAGTTTTTGTAAACTGTCATTCACACATCATTAGATAATTGTGGTATTAATCAAAAGGCAAAAAATAGAAAGTTGTTTTTATACATTTTACGCTTTAAGACCAATATTTGGAAATAAGTAATAATATTATCATTAACGATATAAAAAAAAAACAAGAAAAAAGAAACCTCTTCTTGTGTAAAAGTTAGGGAAAATACTTATACATATATTATTGAGTAGATAGACTTATACATTTAACATTACATTAACATTAAAAAATAAAATTTATTAAGTCGACGTTTCGATTTCGATTTAACATTTATTTGTGTCAGCAGAAACGAATGTATATTAAGAAGAATTGTGATGTCACTATTTTTGGCTTTGATGCCGGTTATGTCGAAGATGGTTCGACATATCAAAATGCCGTTTTCAGATTTTGATTCAGGAGACAAAACTATATATGAATCCATTGATAGATCGTCCCCAATATTGCATAGGCGACAACGCACAAAGGAACATACTTTGCGGATGTAAAACGAAAGGTTTTCTTTGAAAATGATGAAAAAAACTTTTTACTATTACATATAAGTAATATCCAATTACGAAAAATAAGTACTGGAAAGCTACATAGGTACAATGAGTAAAATGGGTTACAGTTTTTCATTTTTAAAATATTCCATTTTGTTTATGTAATTTCGAATAATTTCGTATCTTTTATTTATCATTGCTACTCATTTCCACATCAAAAGCTAGATCCATCTTCAACCGGATGGGGGCCTTCTTCAAGAGCCACAACCTCTCTCTTGCTATAAAAGTAAGAATGCTGCGATGCTACGTCTAATCTGTTCTTTTTTATGGCGTTGAATCGTGGACCTTGAACGAAGATATGTACAGAAAATTGGAAGCATTTGAGATGTGGCTGTATCGGAGAATACTTAAAATCCCGTGGACTGACCGAGTCACCAATGAGGAGGTCCTCAGAAGAATGAAGAAGAACCGAGAGGTACTGACCACCATAAAATCTCGAAAGTTACAGTACTTTGGACACATAATGCGAAATGAATCCAGATATGCCCTTCTATAAGCCATCCTGCTAGGAAAAATATTTGGACAACGGGGTCCAGGAATTACATGATGGATTTTTCAGACCTGTCGAGAGTCCATCCAAAAATCCTTGTCTTGATGAGGTGACTGACTTATCAATCCATGTTTTTCATTTAGTATGACCGGCGTTAATCTAAGTCTCATCTAAATAATATATTTTACGATTGCCATTCCTATAACCTTTTATCTGCCTAAAAATTCTCTTCTCCAGAATACAAGGTCATCTCTGTCTGTAAGCATACTGTTCCTGCCACGTTTTTCAAATTTGAATTGAAGTTTTTTCTTCAAGTAGTACGTTTGAAATCAGGTAGATTGGGTCGTCGTTGACCTGTTGTAGAACTCTATCTATCGTGGGAATTTCATTTCTAAAAAAGAATTAATGCACTCTTCTTATCGCTCTAATAACTTTAAACACAGAACTATCCGATACTCCAACTTTATCGACTACTCTTTTCTCAACAGCGGACAATATTAACGCCAGATTTTCTTGTAACTCGTGTTTATACACGTTTACAATTATTTCTTTAACATTTACGCTTAAATGGCCTTTTTTCAATCTCTTTTTGGGGGGAGTTAAAGGTATGTTTACGAGTTCATCGGCAGAATCCGTGTCCGACATATTAATTTGTTTTAGTGACTGTGTATACAAACCTGCAAAATATTATTTACAGGCTAATATTCTAATAAAATAATAGATAATAGAGAGATAATAGATAATTGAACAGATATATTAAAAAGGTCAATACTCAAAATCTTCATTTTCAAGGTGTTACAGAAGCGACCGATTTCGAGGCTTACAATATTTGCCTCATCCTCAGGCAAAGCAAAAAGTTTGTTTTGTTAAAAAACAATAATATAGATATCGGCAATAAGAAGTTTTCCGCTTACATCCAGGGTACTGTCTGTCTTCATCTTTTCCTTTATGACTCTATCTATTGTAGTGAGCTGATATGTTGATCATTATATATGTTGTTGTTGTCAAAGTTTTTTTATTATTAAAAAGGTAGGATTATCTTCTGGTTTGTAATAAAATTAAAAGTAGTTAAAGACAAATACACATACAGTATAAGCTGCCACATCCGGACTTTATGTAGTTTAAAAACTTATGGAAGATGGAAAATCACATATTATGCAGTATGATGTCCTTTTTTTGTTGTTTTTGTCACAGGTTCTTACAAGGCAAAGACCTAAAGCTCTTTACTTAGTAAGACCTTTTATTTACATACGTATATAATGATCAACATATCACCTCACTACAATGATAGTGTCATAAGGAAAAGATGAAGACAGACAGTACCCTGGATGTAAGCGTAAAACTTCTTATTGGCGATATCTATATTATTGGTTTTTTAACAAAACAATCTCTTTGCTGGGCCTGAGGATGAGGCAAATATTGAAAGCCTCGAAACCGATCGCTTCTGTAACACCTTGAAAATAAAGATTTTGAGTATTGACCTTTTTAATATATCTGTTCAATTATCTATTATCTCTCTATTATCTATTATTTTATTAGAATATTAGCCTGTAAATAATATTTTGCAGGTTTGTATACACAGTCACTAAAACAAATTAATATGTCGGACACGGATTCTGCCGATGAACTCGTAAACATACCTTTAACTCCCCCCAAAAAGAGATTGAAAAAAGGCCATTTAAGCGTAAACGTTAAAGAAATAATTGTAAACGTGTATAAACACGAGTTACAAGAAAATCTGGCGTTAATATTGTCCGCTGTTGAGAAAAGAGTAGCCGATAAAGTTGGAGTATCGGATAGTTCTGTGTTTAAAGTTATTAGAGCGATAAGAAGAGTGCATTAATTCTTTTTTAGAAATGAAATTCCCACGATAGATAGAGTTCTACAACAGGTCAACGACGACCCAATCTACCTGATTTCAAACGTACTACTTGAAGAAAAAACTTCAATTCAAATTTGAAAAACGTGGCAGGAACAGTATGCTTACAGACAGAGATGACCTTGTATTCTGGAGAAGAGAATTTTTAGGCAGATAAAAGATTATAGGAATGGCAATCGTAAAATATATTATTTAGATGAGACTTAGATTAACGCCGGTCATACTAAATGAAAAACATGGATTGATAAGTCAGTCACCTCATCAAGACAAGGATTTTTGGATGGACTCTCGACAGGTCTGAAAAATCCATCATGTAATTCCTGGACCCCGTTGTCCAAATATTTTTCCTAGCAGGATGGCTTATAGAAGGGCATATCTGGATTCATTTCGCATTATGTGTCCAAAGTACTGTAACTTTCGAGATTTTATGGTGGTCAGTCCACGGGATTTTAAGTATTCTCCGATACAGCCACATCTCAAATGCTTCCAATTTTTTGTACATATCTTCGTTCAAGGTCCACGATTCAACGCCATAAAAAAGAACAGATTAGACGTAGCATCGCAGCATTCTTACTTTTATAGCAAGAGAGAGGTTGTGGCTCTTGAAGAAGGCCCCCATCCGGTTGAAGATGGATCTTGCTTTTGATGTGGAAATGAGTAGCAATGATAAATAAAAGATACGAAATTATTCGAAATTACATAAACAAAATGGAATATTTTAAAAATGAAAAACTGTAACCCATTTTACTCATTGTACCTATGTAGCTTTCCAGTACTTATTTTTCGTAATTGGATATTACTTATATGTAATAGTAAAAAGTTTTTTTCATCATTTTCAAAGAAAACCTTTCGTTTTACATCCGCAAAGTATGTTCCTTTGTGCGTTGTCGCCTATGCAATATTGGGGACGATCTATCAATGGATTCATATATAGTTTTGTCTCCTGAATCAAAATCTGAAAACGGCATTTTGATATGTCGAACCATCTTCGACATAACCGGCATCAAAGCCAAAAATAGTGACATCACAATTCTTCTTAATATACATTCGTTTCTGCTGACACAAATAAATGTTAAATCGAAATCGAAACGTCGACTTAATAAATTTTATTTTTTAATGTTAATGTAATGTTAAATGTATAAGTCTATCTACTCAATAATATATGTATAAGTATTTTCCCTAACTTTTACACAAGAAGAGGTTTCTTTTTTCTTGTTTTTTTTTATATCATTAATGATAATATTATTACTTATTTCCAAATATTGGTCTTAAAGCGTAAAATGTATAAAAACAACTTTCTATTTTTTGCCTTTTGATTAATACCACAATTATCTAATGATGTGTGAATGACAGTTTACAAAAACTAATATTAAAGTATACTTCTTTGGAAGATTAATCATTGATTAAATTATAAATTAATTCATTTTAAATTTAGATGTTATAGACTGCTAGAATCTTAATACAACCCTGTACAATTATATAAATATCAGGTTGCGCGTGTTCTGTACATGCATTTGTTGACGGCTACTTTTCTGTTAAATGAATTTAGTATAGTATATAAGATTATCTCTATGTTTTGTCATTGAAGCAGCCACTTTATAAATATTTGTCACCTTTAGGTTTTTACTATCCCTTTAGATTATTTTTCAATCAGGTTTGAACCTTAAGTTCCCCTCTTAGTTTGAAGCCCTCTGGCAGACATCTCAGTCGGGGTTTTTAGTGGGTCCAAAAGGCTGTCCAAAGTTCGTCGAGGCGAAGATACTTAGGTCACTCGAGCTGACCCTCACACACCGCCCTATCATCATGGTGACGGTTCTGTTTAGGAGAATTAAAGAAATAAACTGCCACATTCCAAATCTATTTGACAGAACGAAGTCTGTCGGGTCCGCTAGTAATAAATAAATAAAGATATATGTAGACATTGTATTTGTTTTATTGTGAGTATTTTCCCTCATGTTATCACTACATCAAAATAAAAAAATTTTTATACGTTTTATTACAAAAACGTCACGTTTTATGTGAAAACGTCACGTTTTTATGTGAAATAAAAACTCAAAATTTGTAATTTTATTATTTATTCAAATCATTAATTACCTTAATTAAAAAAAAAATTAATTCCCTAAGAGCATTATTCATCATATCATCTGGCATTATAGAGCAAAACGCATACAATATTTGCAAGGGACTTAAACTGTCTGTAGTATTTTTACAAAAATCTAAAACATAATATCCACAAAAGTTCAAATTTTCTAGCAAATGTATACGAAACGATATTACGCTACTGTTAAGTTCAACAATTTGTCTCACTTCTTCTTTGTCCATATAGTACTCCACACCATGCTTCTTGACAATGATGAATTTACAATTATCGTAAACTACTGTGGTAATAGTGCAGTATTCTCCAGATGGAAAAGTTTGGAGCTCGTTGTCATCAGGTGATTGAAAAAAATCAATTTGTTGTTGTTTGATGATTGAAATAAAGGAATACCATTCGTATACGTTGAGTGATATTCTGCTAGGTTTATATTGTTGCGATAAAATCACTGCAGTCGTAAATGATCTTGCAGGGCTTATACCACATTGTATTTCATAACCCGATAACGTATATGTCGTTGTAAGCAGGAAGAAAAATTCTAATTTGGCAGCAGCCTCATAATTTTCCAAAGTTCTATCTAATTCTTGATTATAGTCTTCGTTGATATGCATATCGCCTAAAGAATACCCACTATCTTGAGAACTCATGTCATTACTGTTTTTCAAACACCGTTGACGAAGTGAATGTAAACTGATCATCGTAGTTTCTCTTAAATTTATACTTTTGCCATTCCCCACTCCTTGTGGTTAATTGTCAGCCTTTTTGGAAAAGTGTATGTCTACGCGACGTATCAAAATATAGATCCTCAAACTAACGTTATAGGATTTGTTATCTTAACTTGTACAATTTTAAATACTTGTACAACTTTGCTTTAACGTTCTAATGACTCTTTCATAAATGGCGGCTTTTTTAATCGTGTAGGTGCCGTAATGATTAATTTCGTGTTTTTTCATTAAATTTTGAAATTTTCTGTTTTAAAATTCGGTTCCCTGATCAGATTGTAGGTTCTTCGGAAGTCGTCGAGTATGGGTGAGAATATCCGAAAATGCCTGAGTAATTTCTTCACCGGTCTTGATCTTTAGAGGGCGTGTCCAAACAAATTTGGAAAAACAAATCAATTACGACTAGTATTAGTTTGTAATTTTTATTTTGGTGTGCATAAGCCACAAATCATCGATTCCTTTGATTATTGTTCGTCGACGAGGATAGTTTTTTCTTGCTGGTTTATGTAATTCATTCACCACCTCTTTCTTGTGTTTAGACCTTATTTTTTTAACACACCTTCCATTACCTTAAGATGTTTATCTATATCCCATGAATGAATGCTATCTACTATACTTTTTAATGATTGTTCCACTTGTTTTACCCTTTTTTCCGTATTCATATCGTGCATCGTATGATTTTCAATTGTTTCTGCAGAATCTTTTATGCTTTTATCCGTATCCTTTTTTAGTGTATTCATATCATCTTTGATTATTTTTTTCAATTTTTGCTCGAGAAGTGGGACTTGGTTTTATGAAGCTCTTCTCTTACTTCATTTAGTCCGATGGCTAAATGTGGAACTGTGGTTTTATGAAGTTCTTTTTGTACTAAGTTTAGTCCGATGGTTAAATTCTGTATATCATTAGTTTTTTGCTGCAACAACTTATTTATATTGTTCTCCGTATCCTTTTTTAGAGTATTCAAATCATTTTTCATTATTTTCTGCAACTTTTGTTCGAGAAGTGGAACTGTGATTTTATGAAGTTCTTTTTGTACTTCGTTTAGCCCGATGGTTAAATTCTGCATATTATTAGTTTTTTGCTGCAACAACTTATTTATATTGTTCTCCGTATCCTTTTTTAGAGTATCCAAATCATTTTTCATTATTTTCTGCAACTTTTGTTCGAGAAGTGAAAGTATGGTGTTATGTATATCATCCAGTTCTTGTCCTAAATCACGTATATCATCTGCAATTAATTTTTAGCAGTGTCTAGAGTTTCCTCCGTTTCCCTTTTGAATGTATTCAGGTCATCTTTGATTCTGGTCTCACACTCGAGAAGTGAAAGTGTGGTTTTACGTATCTCGCTTATTTGATTAATGGGTCCTTAACATTAGAAATTTTAACATTTTCGATATTAATATTTCTGTCAGAAGTATGTGACTCTCGCCACCTTTTGGGCGTTACTAATATTACGAGAGTAATGACCGAACTTGTCGACACCCATGATGGAAATGATACTGACATTCCCAGTTACTCTATTATATTAGCTTCTCTTAGTTCATTGATCATGGCTACGATTTCGTTATCGAGAGATGTCTTGCCGGCATCTTTCGAAGCCACCAAGAGTTTAAGACGTTCAACTAACTCATTTGGATCATCCCAATAAATATACTCCATAGGTGCAGTGTTGTATGTTAAATGAGAGTCATCCAAGCCCGTTCCTTTGGCCGTAGATGAAGACGATTGCGTTGTTTTTGGTGTTTTCTTTGATCGAGTTGCAGGTGGCGTATGCTTTTTCATTGTTGCATCAGATGGTTTGAATAGAGGTTTAATAATAGAATGTTATTTGGCTCCGCTGGAACCTTTAAGACGTCCTAAGGTATCTAGATGAATCTCTGTGTTTTTTAACAGTGTTTTATACTTTTTTACATCCTCATCATTATACTGTCATAAGGAAAAGATGAAGACAGACAGTACCCTGGATGTAAGCGTAAAACTTCTTATTGGCGATATCTATATTATTGGTTTTTTAACAAAACAATCTCTTTGCTGGACCTGAGGATGAGGCAAATATTGAAAGCCTCGAAACCGATCGCTTCTGTAAAACTTTGAAAGTAAATATTAGATTGTGAGTATTGACCTTTTTAATATATCTTTTTAATTATGGACTGACACTTGCAACCCTTTTATCATCATAACAATTATTATAATAGAGTCAAAATAATATTAAATTTACTTACTTCAGTTGAGAGAAAACAGCAAATACCTTAAAAATGTTCACAGTTCTAAGTTTATTTAAATAATACTATAATTATAAACCGACACTATAATTATACCAACACACACACACACATATAAGTAAAAATTATATTTATATACTTAATTAAATTCAACAGACATAAATGTGATTCGTAAGGATTACTGAATCCATATCTGTTAAAACTGCAAATTATGCGTCTTTGTTTAGAGGTGTAGATTGTCGTTACTTGTGAGGTTCTACTTGTTACTTTTGATACGCTTTTGTATATAATCAGTTACAGTATAAGTGATTTTGTAACAAGGGGATACCTCTTCAGCATCTCTAGATTTTGGGAATGAATATATCACGCGTCCGTAGTGTTGATATTCTACTTTTCTGTTAGGCGAATAATATAAAACACTAAGCCCTTTTCTTGTCCACCACTTTACTCAAAAACCATATTAGATAATTAAAATATTTTTCGGAATATTATTAGTATTACGTATGAGATTGCCAAGATATACTTTTGGTACAAAAATTCACTTCCGGTTTTGAGATGACCGGAAGTTAAAATTTACTTTAAGTTTTAGACCCCACAATGTATATATGGATCGAAAGGTCTCGTCGAGACGAATCTAAATATGTACTTCCGGTTGCGATCCGACACCGGAAGTGACCCGAAACGCGCATAAAACGTCAAGATAGAGCAAATCTGACACCGGATTCGTGATCAGCATGCAAAATTAACTGCTAAATGATATCCATGTCGACATTTGATGAACTAAAAATTGCATTCCGGTTTTGAGGTCGACTTCCGGTTTCGTTTTTATTAGTCAAATCAATAGAGAATTCAACGTAGAGTTCAAAAATGTAAGTTCACGAAATTATCATTTATAGTTTTTGAGTTATTGATAAAAATATTTTTACTTCCGGTCATTGTATATATTGTATATTTTTCTCGCAAAATAAAAATTTCATTTAAAAAACTCGATGTCGAGTTGGTCCGCTAGTTAATTATATATTATTATTAACATAGGGTTAATAACCGATGTAATAAAGAATAATAAAATAAAACATATATAAGTATTTTCAATAATCTTTTTATTGTAAAGCAAGTGAATCGTAATTATTAACAAAAATCTGTTTTATTTTTATTGTAGTACTTTATGATATACAATGTTTTTTGTTTGATTACCTGGTGAATATACATACAAATCTGATGGTTTTTCAACACGGGAACAGGCAACATACAATTGACCATGTGAGAAACATGGGTTTTCTAGATTAATACCACAAACATCTAATGATTGCCCCTGGGACCTATTTATGGTCATAGCAAAAGCAAGCCGCACTGGAAACTGTAGTCGTTTAAATTGAAATGGTATATCAGTCGAAATCATTGGGATGCGTGGTATCAAAACGTCTTCTCCTTTATACTTTCCTTTCAGTATAGTTGCTTCTATCACGTTATTCAATAATGTTTTATCGCTAACCGTGTGCCGTTGCAAAGACGCGGTTGGTTGATATTTCTCAACATTATAACTACCTATCTAGCGCTTACCAACACATTTTGCGATTCATTTTTATATCATAGATTGTTTACACAACAGTGAGTGCTTGTAATTTAGTATAAATTTTATTGAATAGCAATAAAGTTCAAATTGACTCTACATTTAGTTAGAAAATTCATCTATCAATGATGAATAAATCTTCTTTTTTATTATTAAATAAAAAAGAATTTTTAAACAAAATTTTAGTTTTTGGCAATATAATTGTCAAGAATGAAAATTTTAAGTTGGCATTTATGACATTGAGGCTTATTTGTAATTGGTCGCTATTCTAACTTATTTATAAATTCAATTGTTTTTGTGTTAAAAAAGTTGTTCAAAATTTTTCTTCTTCTTCTTCTTCTAATGGCGCTACAACCCTTTGTGAGTCTTGGCCTGCTTAACAATGTTCTTCCATTCTGCCCTGTCGGATACTTTCCTTCGCCACTGCCTGATGTTCATGGTTTTAAGATCCCTCTCTACGTCGTCTATCCATCTTTTACGGGGCCTTCCTCTTGTTCTGTTTCCTTGGGGCTTCCATCTCTGGACTACTTTTACAGCTCGATTATCTGGCATTCTTTCTAGGTGACCAAGCCAGTTTAGTCTTTGTGACTTTACAAATCTGACAATATCTGCGCTCTGCATTAGTTCATCCAGCTCGTGATTCATTTTAATTCTCCACGAACCATCGCTGCATTGGGTTGGTCCAAATATCTTCCTTAGTATTTTGCGCTCAAATATTCTCAGTTGATTTTCATCAGTGGTTGAGAGGGTCCACGTTTCACATCCATATGTGACCACTGGTCTAATTACTGTTTTGTAGATTCTCAGCTTAGACTCACGATTCAGTAACTTACTTTTCATTAAGTCTTTGTATGCATAAAAGCACTTATTACCGCTAAGAATCCGTGCTTGTATTTCTTGACTGATGTTGTTGTTGTCATTTATTATTGAGCCTAGGTAGGGAAAAGTGGAGGCATATTTGTAGGTATGGTTGTCTACCTTCAGATTCTCATGTTCATTCGATTTTGTGCACTCCATATATTTTGTTTTGCTTTTATTTATATATAGACCAAACGTAGCAGCTTCTCGTTTCAGTTCTATAACTTTTTCGCTTAATACACTTTTGTTGCGGCTTATTATGGCAACATCATCCGCATATGCGCATATTTGCATAGATCTTGTATTAATACAGCCGTTTATATCCAGTTTTCTAACAACAGCTTCTAAAGTTAGATTAAAAAGTGTTGTTGATAAGGCATCCCCTTGTCTAACTCCATTTTCAATATCAATATTTATATTACAAAATTTAAGAAACATTTATTAGATAAGAAAGTTTTTAGAATAGTTTTTTCAAATATGTTTAGCAGCAATTTATTAACAAAACTAATTTTATTTGGTGAGATTATATATTTTTTTTTATTTCCACTTTGTAAAATATTTTGTATTTTTTAGCAGCTCTTGAAAATAATTGTTAACACAATTGAAAGCTCGAGATAAAAAATAGTTACATAATAGCCCCTTTTATTGATTCCAACCCATCCAAAACATATTTATATATTTTTTCCAAACGAGTCACAACTACTTCTTTTTTCTTACTCTACATCAATATATGAATACAATAAATACAATAAGAACACAAAATGTGCAATCGCAACCATTTGAAACAACTCAAGGAGTTAGACAAGAAGGTAGTTTAAACCCAGTACTTTTTATAAATGTAATAGTTAAGATAGTGAAAGAACGTAAGAAAGCTTTAAAAAATACTGTATAGGATAAGGTGAATGCAAATGATAAATGCAAGGACAAGCGTATTTGCAGATGACATAGTATTATTCGCCAAAACAGCAGGAAAACTAATGGACTAATAAGACTGTAACAGTCGTTACTTTTACTACTATTTATATTAAAGCCATTTCAGAGATGTAGTATGGGTTTCCTAACTTTAAGTGTTCATTGGCTCATTAAGTGTGTATTTTTAATAATTTAAGTTGTCACTCTGATCTAAATTTGGTACCATTGCAAACCAGAGAGATGACAGGAGATTAGGGGGGAGTAGAAACTGGCTCTTGGTTAACGAACTGTGAATTAAAATTCACTTTTGATCGAGAGTTTGAAGTGGTACAAAGGTGGTAGTTAGCGAAAGAAAATCCAATTAATGCATAGAATTTCCTTCACTTCAAGAAGTTAAATGTGTTAGGTATAACCGTAACCATTTAATTGACGGTGTTTTCGGAAACTCGGGAGGCTGAGGTGAAATTTCTAGCACGGAATTGAGTAGCTATCTGGTAACTATTTTTTTTATATTATAAAAACTAACTTTTTGTTCCCACATCATTAAGGTATTCAGAATGACCTTGGGTCACGAATTCAAGCATAGTATGGCTGCTTACAATCATTCTGGCATGAATCTGATTAAAATTCTGAATTTTCCGTAAATCTCTAACATCTATTTTTTTGTGTTGTGTTTGAGATGTGTTTTTTTCATCTACTATAATTATCTTTTTGCTCCGGTTTCTTATGCTGAAAGAAACTTTCCTCACTTCTTCTTTGATTTCTTTTTATCAATGTTGAGACTAGAAGTAACGGGGAATTGTTTTCAGCCACCTCCCATGGAATTATAAACTTCCCTCAGAACATCCGAGGGAGAGTACCACTTAACTCTATAAGATCAGGGTCATTGGGACAAGCCGGGGGTATTGTCTACTCCACCCTCATTTTTTCTCCAGCCTGCACCTAGAGGTAGGGCAGGACAGTAACCATCGGAACTGAGCCAATTAGCATCAGCTCCGTGCTAATTTCGAACCTCAAGGAGGACTTCGCTGGGACACCGAAGCCATTCGGGAGTATCCTTCCAGACAACTGTTTCACCTAGGAGGACAGTTGGTTTTGCTTCAGAACTATATATATCTTGTTTCACCAGTTATAGGTTTTTTTTTATAACATATATATATATATATATATATATATATATATATATATATATATATATATATATATATATATATATCCTACTATCATTTTCGCATCGATACATTATGCTTTTACCATCAATTTAGCATCGTCTTGCAAAGTAGCATCTGTATATCGACGCTACTTTACAAGACCTTAATAACTTTTTTCCTGTACTTGTTACAAGAATTTTATATAATATAAAGTTTTTATATTTTTTATTATAAGTTTATTCCAGAAAATGTTTGAGTCTAAAATGATGGTACAGTGAAAATATTATATATATTTAGTTCAGGGTTTTACCGTTTACTCGCTGCCATTATATACATGAAAATGTATATCCCACTTTCATTATCAATCATTTTCGCATCAGAAATTTGGCATCGTTGTTGAATATAATATTACCCACAACGAAATAGTAAATTTAAGAATATATATATTTTTTTCATCCACAAATCATTCTGGCATCATGTTTGGTTAAAAGTAACGGGTTATGATATATTGCAACTACCTATTGTATCTTCGCTCCAATTGGTCCAGTCGCGACGTACAGCGCTTCAAATGATAGGATTTAACCAATACAATACAATAAGACAAAAAAATCAAATATAGCAGCATGTCAAAAAGGCCTTAATTATATATCTTCGTTTCTATAAGTCCAATCGTGACGTACAGTATCTCAAACGACAGGATTTAACCAATTGAAAACGATGAAATAAAAAAATTAAATACAGCAACATGTTAAAAGGGCCGTAGTCACGTATCTTCGGTCCTATTAGTCCAATCGTGACGTGTAGTACCTCTAATGATAGGATTTAACATAAAGAATACAATGGAATAGAAAAATCAAATGCAGAACAATGTCAAAAGGGCCTTAGTTGTGTATCTTTAGTTCTATTAGTCCAATCATGACGTGCAGTATCTCAAAAGAAAGGATTTAACAAATAAAATACAATGAGGTATAAAAATTAAATGGAGTAGCATGTCAAAATGGCCTTAGTTATGTATCTTCGGTCCTATTAGTCCAATCGTGACGTACGATACCTCAAATGATAGCACTTAACCAATAGAATACAATGACATAGAAATCAAATACAGCATCACGTCAAAAGGGCCTTAGTTACGTATATTCGTTTTTAGTGGCCCAATTGTGACGTACAGTACCTGAAATGATAGGATTTAACCAATCGAATACAATAAGATAGAAAAATAAAATACATCAACTTGTCAAAAGGGCTTTAGTTATGTATCTGCGGTCCTATTATTCCAATCGTGACGTTTCGTACCTCAAATGATAGAATTTAACTAATAGAATACAATGAGATATAAAAATTAAATAGAGTAGCCTAGCAAAAGGGCCTTAGTTGTGTATCTTCGATCCTATTAGTCCAATCGTGACGTATAGTACCTCAAATGGTACCATTTAACCAATCGAATACTACGACGTAGAAATCAAATACATCAACACGTCAAAAGGACCTTAGGTATATATCTTTGCTCCTATATATGTTATGTCAAAAGAGCCTTAGTTGCGTATCTCCGGTCCTATAGGTCTAATCATGACATATGGAGCCTAAAATGATAGGATTTAACGGAGATAATACGATGGTGGAGAGAAATTAAACATGGCGGCATCTAATAACACCTTAAACTGGCAGCAATAAACCGAATTAACGCACAGAGGTGTGTGGCATATTACGTGACAGGATTTAGCGAATACCATACGATTACGTCGTACATCTCTTTGCATACGTCCACTTTTAGTTAACTACTTACTATGTATTCAGTACTTTGGTTAACGGTGTTGAGGTATGGACTCTTAAACAGAAGAATGTTAAACATCTTGAAAGCTTTGAGATGTGGTGCTACCGCCGTATACTAAAAATAAGTTGGGTGGATAAAATTACAAATGAAGAGGTAATACGCAGAATAAATAACGATCCAGAAGTTATACTGAATATAGAAAAGAGAAAACTTGAATACTTTGGCCACCTGATGAGAGGACAAAAGTACACATTCCTACAAAATATAATGCAAGGAAAAATCCAAGGACGCAGAAATCCAGGCCATAGAAGAATATCCTGGATGAGAAATTTAAGAGAGTGGTTTGGCTGTACCACTAACGAATTATTTAAAACAGCAGTAAATAAAATTAGAATCGCCCTAATGATATCCAATCTCCGATAGGAGAGGCACTCAAAGAAGAAGATATGATAAACTCGAAAAATTTCCAACGTTCACTATTAGACATATGCCTTCCGTTCACTGCACACATTTACTGCTCCTTGACGCTGTGACGAGAATGAGATAGGATTTAACAAATAGAATGACAGAAAACTAAACAAGACAGTACGTCAAACGTGGAATGCGTCGTAGAACGTGAAATATTAGCGTAAAATTATATGATGGCCATAGACGGTTCTTTAATACCCAGCAAACGACTCGCGTTGTAAAATTACATAGGCGGGATCTGTGCGAGTAAAAGTCGATCATTTGTTTTATAACCCAAAGGGGACCATAAAATATTCGACGTTAAAATGTGACATAATGTAACGGTATGACAAATCTTTTTTCTCCCGCACGGGTGCATGCCTGTGTACCTATACAAGGGGACCCGTGCATAACCTTTAAGTTGATCGTAATACATAACTGCAACAACAAGTATGTTGACGACTTAGGTTAGTATATACAATGCATTCCGTACGTTTTTTTAAACATGATTAGGAAATTGTTGACTGGAAGCTATTAAAGAAGTTCTTAAAATTTTTGCGGGTCACCTTCTTTTCTGTAAATGGAGTGAATATTGCTATCCATTTAATTTTTTGTCTCAGTTGAATAATTCCTGCTGGTATTTGGTCTAAGCTTATTTCTTTTCCCCATTCAAGCTGTTTCATAGCTAATTCTACTTCCTCTTTATAGTGCCCTGTTCACCTGTTTTGGTAATTTCGGACTATTTCATCTCTTATAACATAAAACAGTTGTTTCAGATATCTTTATCGCGTTTCCTTTTTTATGGATGAATATGCTGCCGTTTTCATCTTCTACTATTTCATATGGAGCTACACGATTAACAATTCCAAATCAAGAAAACACAAATAACACTCCGAATTATATTATACAACTAATAGTCGAAAAATGAAGAGCAAGAGGTAAATGACCAAGAAGCCGAAATCTTAATGACGAACACAAATATAATCGACTAATCAGACAATTAAGATCAGCGCTACATGATGCACGCAATGTCACATTTGAACACTACATTAGTACATTGTCTAAAGAAGATCATTCAGTATGGATAGCAACAAAAATACTTAAAGAGACCTGAACAACACAACCCACCAATTAAGAAAGATGACGTTAGTCGAGGAAGATCAGATCAGGAAAAAATGTCAACATTTTCAGAATACCAGATAATAATATTCAAGCAATAGAACACTGAAAGACCAGTTTTAATCCTTGCAACATTTAAACATCATAGTTTTACCATCTCAGGCAAAGCGATGTAAATAATACAAAGAAAAGAAAGTGTACAAGATGTTACAAAATTTTAAGAAGAAGCATGACTAGTAGAAAGGCCGATAGAAAAGTTAAAAAAGTTAAAACATACTCTGAAGAATGTGATGGCAAAACTGCAATATGTCTAGTGTGCTTCAATGAAGCACATTAAAAAACAATTTTTCTTATACAGGAACTATTATTGAGTAAAAATATATTGTGCCTCAAGTGGCCTTATAGTATTGGAAGTCGTAAGTTGACAGTTTCTAGTAGAACGCTGTTACTGTTAATTACCTCCGTAAAAGTGAGTTATAGTATTTATAAAAAAATGGATGTAAATAATATGCCTTCGACATCTAAAAAAGCTAGATGTGAAGATAAACGTAGATTAAGTACTATTTAAATGGGAATAAGCCACAATTAAAAGTTAAAGTACGTTTATTGACGTTTCAATTTCCACTTCGGAAATCGTTCTCAAATTACAAACATTAGTTTATAAATACTAATGTTTGTATTTTGAGAACGATTTGAGAAGTGGAAATTGAAACGTCAATAAACGTATTTTAACCTTTAATTGTGGCTTATTCCCATTTAAATAGTAATTAATTTAAAATGCCACAAGAAAATAGCTTCAGAACAATATAAACGTGAAGTGGTCTAAAAACTAAAAAGTCCCCTATTGAAACTGGTTTTTAATAATATGTTAAAGTTTTTTTAATATACCCTAAAACTGAAAGCGCAAAGAATCAATTGCAAGTTACAAAATACTGGTAGAGTCATACTGTTTGGACAAGTACAGTTGTTTAAATAATCGCTTTCTGTGATAAACAAATTGAATACATTGTAAAATATTTGTTGATCTGCTTGATATTTAGCACACTTTAATCATCAATTGCCATAATTTCAAGTAGCTATATTACCTGTCGTTAGGCAAAAAACAAAGTTATTAACATTTATAAATTACTACAAACATAATATCTTAGAGTTTACGGTTTTTTGGAATTATCTCAATTATTTATGTATTTAAATTTGGTATTTCTCTACATAAAAAACTTTTTATGGTCTACAACTTTGAAATATTTTTCTTTAGAATGTATAGAAAACGTTTAATAAGCAAAAAATTATTTTTTTTGCCTTTTAAGATTGTTTAAAAAAACAAAGCAAAATCAACTGTACGTCTTTACGAATTTTTCGTCGGCTACCCCTCATACTATTTAGAATTTAAATTTCTGTATAAGATTTTTTTAAACTATTTAGCGAGGTTCTGTGAACTACTTTCTTATGGCATGGTCAAAGTCAAATATTATTTTTTGATGTGATTAAGCCACCATTATTGGTCGATATTGAGATGAAAATTACATTTTTAATTAGGTAACTAATATTTAACGATACGATTTCCAATATTTAACCTTGTTTATTGTACAAATTATGTAAAAATGTGTATACACATTTTGTACAAAAAACGTTTTTTGAGAACGATTTCCTGAATGGAAATCAAAATGTCAAACATTAAATAATTAAAAATGTGATTCTCATCACAATCACGACCAATATTTTTGACTTAATCCCATAAAAACCTAATATTTATCTTAAACTATTCACTGATAGCTTCGATTAAACAGCTTGGAAATTAAAATATGTAAAATATTCCCCTACACAACTCTCTGGGAAAAAATATCTAATTTGAATAAAAACAACTGAACGTTGATATAAAAAGCTAGTTGGTTGACCCCAGTCGGCTAAAACCAGCCGGCCGACAGGTAGATTCAATGTCTTCATTTGAACTTGAACCCAAACCGATCGATATTTTTATGTTTTCGAATATTATTCTAAGTATTAACACTGGCAACATCTATTGGCTTTAAAATGATACCAAATACAGTAATTTTACCTCCCGTGGTTACAATGATGGTTTGATGTAAAAAATTTAATATATAAAAAAATCGGATTATTGAAAAACCGATAACGGTGCCAAGCATACAAAGGTGCACTAAACGAACATACACGACTTATAAATAGAAAATGATAGCATTTCTTGGTGATGCTAAATTACTGCAACGTGAAAAGAGCTCTAAATGATAGCGGGATATATATATATATATATATATATATATATATATATATATATATATATATATATATATATATTAATTAATATAACTCCCCTTGGTGTAAGGTATCGGTAAGTTTGAGCTCAAATTCTACCCAGAGATTATCTTCCATTGTTTTTTTGTATTAACCATTTATTTCATTATTAACTTTAATTATTTCATTATTTGTTTACTTAACTAATTTTTTTTATATTTCATCTTGCGTTATTAACTCTGGTTATTATCCCTTCAGGATAATAGACTGTTTCAATTGTTTAACTTGGCTTGTTCCCATTTATATATTACTTTGTTTATATTTGAATTTAGAGGTGTTTAACAATATTGTTGGTCATATTGTAGGTTAGTATAATATATTTACTTGGCTATACGTTCTTCCAACGTTAGAATTATTTTGTTTAGGGTTGTTTTTAACCTAGATGTAGGTTGTACACTCTATATCAGAGTTATTCTGTGTAGTTTTCAACTTTTTGTTATAGTTGTTTTCAACATTTCTGTTAAAATATTATATTGTGAAATTTTCATATACTTTTTGGTAACTTACGAGATTGTCAAAATCTAAGAAGTTATATTTAATAAACTTGAATTTGTTTTGCATATAATTTTTTATTAATATTTCCTTACCTTTTTACATTTACAGCATTTTTGTTTATTACATCAACTTTAATTAATATTAGCAGTATACGATACCTGGAAGAGTGACCGTTACTCTTTTTAGAGTAGTATCCCTCTTCTGGCGCCCTCAATTTGTTTTCTTTGTTGATTTTCATTATATCTATTCATTTTTCATATCTTCTTTTCTATCCATCATACATATTTTCCTGATTTACTGTCTTTAAAAGGCATGCAAATTGGCCGTATCCATCCTTGAGTTTCTAGTGGTCATTCTCTTGCCTATATTGCTAGCCTAGCCACATTCCGTTCAATATTTTTTTCATACTTCTTTACTTAATTGTTATCTATTTTACTTCTATCAATTTTATCCCATATATATAGACCACTCTTCTTATACATCTCTCCTCCTACACACCCCAGTTTTTATTTGGTACCATTGCAAACCAGAGAGATGACAGGAGATTAGGGGGGAGTAGAAACTGGCTCTTGGTTAACGAACTGTGAATTAAAATTCACTTTTGATCGAGAGTTTGAAGTGGTACAAAGGTGGTAGTTAGCGAAAGAAAATCCAATTAATGCATAGAATTTCCTTCACTTCAAGAAGTTAAATGTGTTAGGTATAACCGTAACCATTTAATTGACGGTGTTTTCGGAAACTCGGGAGGCTGAGGTGAAATTTCTAGCACGGAATTGAGTAGCTATCTGGTAACTATTTTTTTTATATTATAAAAACTAACTTTTTGTTCCCACATCATTAAGGTATTCAGAATGACCTTGGGTCACGAATTCAAGCATAGTATGGCTGCTTACAATCATTCTGGCATGAATCTGATTAAAATTCTGAATTTTCCGTAAATCTCTAACATCTATTTTTTTGTGTTGTGTTTGAGATGTGTTTTTTTTTCATCTACTATAATTATCTTTTTGCTCCGGTTTCTTATGCTGAAAGAAACTTTCCTCACTTCTTCTTTGATTTCTTTTTATCAATGTTGAGACTAGAAGTAACGGGGAATTGTTTTCAGCCACCTCCCATGGAATTATAAACTTCCCTCAGAACATCCGAGGGAGAGTACCACTTAACTCTATAAGAATCAGGGTCATTGGGACAAGCCGGGGGTATTGTCTACTCCACCCTCATTTTTTCTCCAGCCTGCACCTAGAGGTAGGGCAGGACAGTAACCATCGGAACTGAGCCAATTAGCATCAGCTCCGTGCTAATTTCGAACCTCAAGGAGGACTTCGCTGGGACACCGAAGCCATTCGGGAGTATCCTTCCAGACAACTGTTTCACCTAGGAGGACAGTTGGTTTTTGCTTCAGAACTATATATATCTTGTTTCACCAGTTATAGGTTTTTTTTTATAACATATATATATATATATATATATATATATATATATATATATATATATATATATATATATATATATCCTACTATCATTTTCGCATCGATACATTATGCTTTTACCATCAATTTAGCATCGTCTTGCAAAGTAGCATCTGTATATCGACGCTACTTTACAAGACCTTAATAACTTTTTTCCTGTACTTGTTACAAGAATTTTATATAATATAAAGTTTTTATATTTTTTATTATAAGTTTATTCCAGAAAATGTTTGAGTCTAAAATGATGGTACAGTGAAAATATTATATATATTTAGTTCAGGGTTTTACCGTTTACTCGCTGCCATTATATACATGAAAATGTATATCCCACTTTCATTATCAATCATTTTCGCATCAGAAATTTGGCATCGTTGTTGAATATAATATTACCCACAACGAAATAGTAAATTTAAGAATATATATATTTTTTTCATCCACAAATCATTCTGGCATCATGTTTGGTTAAAAGTAACGGGTTATGATATATTGCAACTACCTATTGTATCTTCGCTCCAATTGGTCCAGTCGCGACGTACAGCGCTTCAAATGATAGGATTTAACCAATACAATACAATAAGACAAAAAAATCAAATATAGCAGCATGTCAAAAAGGCCTTAATTATATATCTTCGTTTCTATAAGTCCAATCGTGACGTACAGTATCTCAAACGACAGGATTTAACCAATTGAAAACGATGAAATAAAAAAATTAAATACAGCAACATGTTAAAAGGGCCGTAGTCACGTATCTTCGGTCCTATTAGTCCAATCGTGACGTGTAGTACCTCTAATGATAGGATTTAACATAAAGAATACAATGGAATAGAAAAATCAAATGCAGAACAATGTCAAAAGGGCCTTAGTTGTGTATCTTTAGTTCTATTAGTCCAATCATGACGTGCAGTATCTCAAATGAAAGGATTTAACAAATAAAATACAATGAGGTATAAAAATTAAATGGAGTAGCATGTCAAAATGGCCTTAGTTATGTATCTTCGGTCCTATTAGTCCAATCGTGACGTACGATACCTCAAATGATAGCACTTAACCAATAGAATACAATGACATAGAAATCAAATACAGCATCACGTCAAAAGGGCCTTAGTTACGTATATTCGTTTTTAGTGGCCCAATTGTGACGTACAGTACCTGAAATGATAGGATTTAACCAATCGAATACAATAAGATAGAAAAATAAAATACATCAACTTGTCAAAAGGGCTTTAGTTATGTATCTGCGGTCCTATTATTCCAATCGTGACGTTTCGTACCTCAAATGATAGAATTTAACTAATAGAATACAATGAGATATAAAAATTAAATAGAGTAGCCTAGCAAAAGGGCCTTAGTTGTGTATCTTCGATCCTATTAGTCCAATCGTGACGTATAGTACCTCAAATGGTACCATTTAACCAATCGAATACTACGACGTAGAAATCAAATACATCAACACGTCAAAAGGACCTTAGGTATATATCTTTGCTCCTATATATGTTATGTCAAAAGAGCCTTAGTTGCGTATCTCCGGTCCTATAGGTCTAATCATGACATATGGAGCCTAAAATGATAGGATTTAACGGAGATAATACGATGGTGGAGAGAAATTAAACATGGCGGCATCTAATAACACCTTAAACTGGCAGCAATAAACCGAATTAACGCACAGAGGTGTGTGGCATATTACGTGACAGGATTTAGCGAATACCATACGATTACGTCGTACATCTCTTTGCATACGTCCACTTTTAGTTAACTACTTACTATGTATTCAGTACTTTGGTTAACGGTGTTGAGGTATGGACTCTTAAACAGAAGAATGTTAAACATCTTGAAAGCTTTGAGATGTGGTGCTACCGCCGTATACTAAAAATAAGTTGGGTGGATAAAATTACAAATGAAGAGGTAATACGCAGAATAAATAACGATCCAGAAGTTATACTGAATATAGAAAAGAGAAAACTTGAATACTTTGGCCACCTGATGAGAGGACAAAAGTACACATTCCTACAAAATATAATGCAAGGAAAAATCCAAGGACGCAGAAATCCAGGCCATAGAAGAATATCCTGGATGAGAAATTTAAGAGAGTGGTTTGGCTGTACCACTAACGAATTATTTAAAACAGCAGTAAATAAAATTAGAATCGCCCTAATGATATCCAATCTCCGATAGGAGAGGCACTCAAAGAAGAAGATATGATAAACTCGAAAAATTTCCAACGTTCACTATTAGACATATGCCTTCCGTTCACTGCACACATTTACTGCTCCTTGACGCTGTGACGAGAATGAGATAGGATTTAACAAATAGAATGACAGAAAACTAAACAAGACAGTACGTCAAACGTGGAATGCGTCGTAGAACGTGAAATATTAGCGTAAAATTATATGATGGCCATAGACGGTTCTTTAATACCCAGCAAACGACTCGCGTTGTAAAATTACATAGGCGGGATCTGTGCGAGTAAAAGTCGATCATTTGTTTTATAACCCAAAGGGGACCATAAAATATTCGACGTTAAAATGTGACATAATGTAACGGTATGACAAATCTTTTTTCTCCCGCACGGGTGCATGCCTGTGTACCTATACAAGGGGACCCGTGCATAACCTTTAAGTTGATCGTAATACATAACTGCAACAACAAGTATGTTGACGACTTAGGTTAGTATATACAATGCATTCCGTACGTTTTTTTAAACATGATTAGGAAATTGTTGACTGGAAGCTATTAAAGAAGTTCTTAAAATTTTTGCGGGTCACCTTCTTTTCTGTAAATGGAGTGAATATTGCTATCCATTTAATTTTTTGTCTCAGTTGAATAATTCCTGCTGGTATTTGGTCTAAGCTTATTTCTTTTCCCCATTCAAGCTGTTTCATAGCTAATTCTACTTCCTCTTTATAGTGCCCTGTTCACCTGTTTTGGTAATTTCGGACTATTTCATCTCTTATAACATAAAACAGTTGTTTCAGATATCTTTATCGCGTTTCCTTTTTTATGGATGAATATGCTGCCGTTTTCATCTTCTACTATTTCATATGGAGCTACACGATTAACAATTCCAAATCAAGAAAACACAAATAACACTCCGAATTATATTATACAACTAATAGTCGAAAAATGAAGAGCAAGAGGTAAATGACCAAGAAGCCGAAATCTTAATGACGAACACAAATATAATCGACTAATCAGACAATTAAGATCAGCGCTACATGATGCACGCAATGTCACATTTGAACACTACATTAGTACATTGTCTAAAGAAGATCATTCAGTATGGATAGCAACAAAAATACTTAAAGAGACCTGAACAACACAACCCACCAATTAAGAAAGATGACGTTAGTCGAGGAAGATCAGATCAGGAAAAAATGTCAACATTTTCAGAATACCAGATAATAATATTCAAGCAATAGAACACTGAAAGACCAGTTTTAATCCTTGCAACATTTAAACATCATAGTTTTACCATCTCAGGCAAAGCGATGTAAATAATACAAAGAAAAGAAAGTGTACAAGATGTTACAAAATTTTAAGAAGAAGCATGACTAGTAGAAAGGCCGATAGAAAAGTTAAAAAAGTTAAAACATACTCTGAAGAATGTGATGGCAAAACTGCAATATGTCTAGTGTGCTTCAATGAAGCACATTAAAAAACAATTTTTCTTATACAGGAACTATTATTGAGTAAAAATATATTGTGCCTCAAGTGGCCTTATAGTATTGGAAGTCGTAAGTTGACAGTTTCTAGTAGAACGCTGTTACTGTTAATTACCTCCGTAAAAGTGAGTTATAGTATTTATAAAAAAATGGATGTAAATAATATGCCTTCGACATCTAAAAAAGCTAGATGTGAAGATAAACGTAGATTAAGTACTATTTAAATGGGAATAAGCCACAATTAAAAGTTAAAGTACGTTTATTGACGTTTCAATTTCCACTTCGGAAATCGTTCTCAAATTACAAACATTAGTTTATAAATACTAATGTTTGTATTTTGAGAACGATTTGAGAAGTGGAAATTGAAACGTCAATAAACGTATTTTAACCTTTAATTGTGGCTTATTCCCATTTAAATAGTAATTAATTTAAAATGCCACAAGAAAATAGCTTCAGAACAATATAAACGTGAAGTGGTCTAAAAACTAAAAAGTCCCCTATTGAAACTGGTTTTTAATAATATGTTAAAGTTTTTTTAATATACCCTAAAACTGAAAGCGCAAAGAATCAATTGCAAGTTACAAAATACTGGTAGAGTCATACTGTTTGGACAAGTACAGTTGTTTAAATAATCGCTTTCTGTGATAAACAAATTGAATACATTGTAAAATATTTGTTGATCTGCTTGATATTTAGCACACTTTAATCATCAATTGCCATAATTTCAAGTAGCTATATTACCTGTCGTTAGGCAAAAAACAAAGTTATTAACATTTATAAATTACTACAAACATAATATCTTAGAGTTTACGGTTTTTTGGAATTATCTCAATTATTTATGTATTTAAATTTGGTATTTCTCTACATAAAAAACTTTTTATGGTCTACAACTTTGAAATATTTTTCTTTAGAATGTATAGAAAACGTTTAATAAGCAAAAAATTATTTTTTTTGCCTTTTAAGATTGTTTAAAAAAACAAAGCAAAATCAACTGTACGTCTTTACGAATTTTTCGTCGGCTACCCCTCATACTATTTAGAATTTAAATTTCTGTATAAGATTTTTTTAAACTATTTAGCGAGGTTCTGTGAACTACTTTCTTATGGCATGGTCAAAGTCAAATATTATTTTTTGATGTGATTAAGCCACCATTATTGGTCGATATTGAGATGAAAATTACATTTTTAATTAGGTAACTAATATTTAACGATACGATTTCCAATATTTAACCTTGTTTATTGTACAAATTATGTAAAAATGTGTATACACATTTTGTACAAAAAACGTTTTTTGAGAACGATTTCCTGAATGGAAATCAAAATGTCAAACATTAAATAATTAAAAATGTGATTCTCATCACAATCACGACCAATATTTTTGACTTAATCCCATAAAAACCTAATATTTATCTTAAACTATTCACTGATAGCTTCGATTAAACAGCTTGGAAATTAAAATATGTAAAATATTCCCCTACACAACTCTCTGGGAAAAAATATCTAATTTGAATAAAAACAACTGAACGTTGATATAAAAAACTAGTTGGTTGACCCCAGTCGGCTAAAACCAGCCGGCCGACAGGTAGATTCAATGTCTTCATTTGAACTTGAACCCAAACCGATCGATATTTTTATGTTTTCGAATATTATTCTAAGTATTAACACTGGCAACATCTATTGGCTTTAAAATGATACCAAATACAGTAATTTTACCTCCCGTGGTTACAATGATGGTTTGATGTAAAAAATTTAATATATAAAAAAATCGGATTATTGAAAAACCGATAACGGTGCCAAGCATACAAAGGTGCACTAAACGAACATACACGACTTATAAATAGAAAATGATAGCATTTCTTGGTGATGCTAAATTACTGCAACGTGAAAAGAGCTCTAAATGATAGCGGGATGTATATATATATATATATATATATATATATATATATATATATATATATATATATATATATATATTAATTAATATAACTCCCCTTGGTGTAAGGTATCGGTAAGTTTGAGCTCAAATTCTACCCAGAGATTATCTTCCATTGTTTTTTTGTATTAACCATTTATTTCATTATTAACTTTAATTATTTCATTATTTGTTTACTTAACTAATTTTTTTTATATTTCATCTTGCGTTATTAACTCTGGTTATTATCCCTTCAGGATAATAGACTGTTTCAATTGTTTAACTTGGCTTGTTCCCATTTATATATTACTTTGTTTATATTTGAATTTAGAGGTGTTTAACAATATTGTTGGTCATATTGTAGGTTAGTATAATATATTTACTTGGCTATACGTTCTTCCAACGTTAGAATTATTTTGTTTAGGGTTGTTTTTAACCTAGATGTAGGTTGTACACTCTATATCAGAGTTATTCTGTGTAGTTTTCAACTTTTTGTTATAGTTGTTTTCAACATTTCTGTTAAAATATTATATTGTGAAATTTTCATATACTTTTTGGTAACTTACGAGATTGTCAAAATCTAAGAAGTTATATTTAATAAACTTGAATTTGTTTTGCATATAATTTTTTATTAATATTTCCTTACCTTTTTACATTTACAGCATTTTTGTTTATTACATCAACTTTAATTAATATTAGCAGTATACGATACCTGGAAGAGTGACCGTTACTCTTTTTAGAGTAGTATCCCTCTTCTGGCGCCCTCAATTTGTTTTCTTTGTTGATTTTCATTATATCTATTCATTTTTCATATCTTCTTTTCTATCCATCATACATATTTTCCTGATTTACTGTCTTTAAAAGGCATGCAAATTGGCCGTATCCATCCTTGAGTTTCTAGTGGTCATTCTCTTGCCTATATTGCTAGCCTAGCCACATTCCGTTCAATATTTTTTTCATACTTCTTTACTTAATTGTTATCTATTTTACTTCTATCAATTTTATCCTATATATATATAGACCACTCTTCTTATACATCTCTCCTCCTACACACCCCAGTTTTTATTTGGTACCATTGCAAACCAGAGAGATGACAGGAGATTAGGGGGGAGTAGAAACTGGCTCTTGGTTAACGAACTGTGAATTAAAATTCACTTTTGATCGAGAGTTTGAAGTGGTACAAAGGTGGTAGTTAGCGAAAGAAAATCCAATTAATGCATAGAATTTCCTTCACTTCAAGAAGTTAAATGTGTTAGGTATAACCGTAACCATTTAATTGACGGTGTTTTCGGAAACTCGGGAGGCTGAGGTGAAATTTCTAGCACGGAATTGAGTAGCTATCTGGTAACTATTTTTTTTATATTATAAAAACTAACTTTTTGTTCCCACATCATTAAGGTATTCAGAATGACCTTGGGTCACGAATTCAAGCATAGTATGGCTGCTTACAATCATTCTGGCATGAATCTGATTAAAATTCTGAATTTTCCGTAAATCTCTAACATCTATTTTTTTGTGTTGTGTTTGAGATTTGTTTTTTTTTCATCTACTATAATTATCTTTTTGCTCCGGTTTCTTATGCTGAAAGAAACTTTCCTCACTTCTTCTTTGATTTCTTTTTATCAATGTTGAGACTAGAAGTAACGGGGAATTGTTTTCAGCCACCTCCCATGGAATTATAAACTTCCCTCAGAACATCCGAGGGAGAGTACCACTTAACTCTATAAGAATCAGGGTCATTGGGACAAGCCGGGGGTATTGTCTACTCCACCCTCATTTTTTCTCCAGCCTGCACCTAGAGGTAGGGCAGGACAGTAACCATCGGAACTGAGCCAATTAGCATCAGCTCCGTGCTAATTTCGAACCTCAAGGAGGACTTCGCTGGGACACCGAAGCCATTCGGGAGTATCCTTCCAGACAACTGTTTCACCTAGGAGGACAGTTGGTTTTTGCTTCAGAACTATATATATCTTGTTTCACCAGTTATAGGTTTTTTTTTATAACATATATATATTATATATATATATATAATATATATATATATATATATATATATATATATATATATATATATATATATATATATATATATATATATATATCCTACTATCATTTTCGCATCGATACATTATGCTTTTACCATCAATTTAGCATCGTCTTGCAAAGTAGCATCTGTATATCGACGCTACTTTACAAGACCTTAATAACTTTTTTCCTGTACTTGTTACAAGAATTTTAACCATCTCATTGATTAGAGTTTTGATACCGTGTTGGTATATTAAAATATCCGCTTTCTGTTTTTATCCCTTACTGAGTTATATAAGTTTATTCCAGAAAATGTTTGAGTCTAAAATGATGGTACAGTGAAAATATTATATATATTTAGTTCAGGGTTTTACCGTTTACTCGCTGCCATTATATACATGAAAATGTATATCCCACTTTCATTATCAATCATTTTCGCATCAGAAATTTGGCATCGTTGTTGAATATAATATTACCCACAACGAAATAGTAAATTTAAGAATATATATATATTTTTTTCATCCACAAATCATTCTGGCATCATGTTTGGTTAAAAGTAACGGGTTATGATATATTGCAACTACCTATTGTATCTTCGCTCCAATTGGTCCAGTCGCGACGTACAGCGCCTCAAATGATAGGATTTAACCAATACAATACAATAAGACAAAAAAATCAAATATAGCAGCATGTCAAAAAGGCCTTAATTATATATCTTCGTTTCTATAAGTCCAATCGTGACGTACAGTATCTCAAACGACAGGATTTAACCAATTGAAAACGATGAAATAAAAAAATTAAATACAGCAACATGTTAAAAGGGCCGTAGTCACGTATCTTCGGTCCTATTAGTCCAATCGTGACGTGTAGTACCTCTAATGATAGGATTTAACATAAAGAATACAATGGAATAGAAAAATCAAATGCAGAACAATGTCAAAAGGGCCTTAGTTGTGTATCTTTAGTTCTATTAGTCCAATCATGACGTGCAGTATCTCAAATGAAAGGATTTAACAAATAAAATACAATGAGGTATAAAAATTAAATGGAGTAGCATGTCAAAATGGCCTTAGTTATGTATCTTCGGTCCTATTAGTCCAATCGTGACGTACGATACCTCAAATGATAGCACTTAACCAATAGAATACAATGACATAGAAATCAAATACAGCATCACGTCAAAAGGGCCTTAGTTACGTATCTTCGTTTTTAGTGGCCCAATCGTGACGTACAGTACCTGAAATGATAGGATTTAACCAATCGAATACAATAAGACAGAAAAATAAAATACATCAACTTGTCAAAAGGGCTTTAGTTATGTATCTGCGGTCCTATTATTCCAATCGTGACGTTTCGTACCTCAAATGATAGAATTTAACTAATAGAATACAATGAGATATAAAAATTAAATAGAGTAGCCTAGCAAAAGGGCCTTAGTTGTGTATCTTCGATCCTATTAGTCCAATCGTGACGTATAGTACCTCAAATGGTACCATTTAACCAATCGAATACTACGACGTAGAAATCAAATACATCAACACGTCAAAAGGACCTTAGGTATATATCTTTGCTCCTATATATGTTATGTCAAAAGAGCCTTAGTTGCGTATCTCCGGTCCTATAGGTCTAATCATGACATATGGAGCCTAAAATGATAGGATTTAACGGAGATAATACGATGGTGGAGAGAAATTAAACATGGCGGCATCTAATAACACCTTAAACTGGCAGCAATAAACCGAATTAACGCACAGAGGTGTGTGGCATATTACGTGACAGGATTTAGCGAATACCATACGATTACGTCGTACATCTCTTTGCATACGTCCACTTTTAGTTAACTACTTACTATGTATTCAGTACTTTGGTTAACGGTGTTGAGGTATGGACTCTTAAACAGAAGAATGTTAAAAATCTTGAAAGCTTTGAGATGTGGTGCTACCGCCGTATACTAAAAATAAGTTGGGTGGATAAAATTACAAATGAAGAGGTAATACGCAGAATAAATAACGATCCAGAAGTTATACTGAATATAGAAAAGAGAAAACTTGAATACTTTGGCCACCTGATGAGAGGACAAAAGTACACATTCCTACAAAATATAATGCAAGGAAAAATCCAAGGACGCAGAAATCCAGGCCATAGAAGAATATCCTGGATGAGAAATTTAAGAGAGTGGTTTGGCTGTACCACTAACGAATTATTTAAAACAGCAGTAAATAAAATTAGAATCGCCCTAATGATATCCAATCTCCGATAGGAGAGGCACTCAAAGAAGAAGATATGATAAACTCGAAAAATTTCCAACGTTCACTATTAGACATATGCCTTCCGTTCACTGCACACATTTACTGTCCTTGACGCTGTGACGAGAATGAGATAGGATTTAACAAATAGAATGACAGAAAACTAAACAAGACAGTACGTCAAACGTGGAATGCGTCGTAGAACGTGAAATATTAGCGTAAAATTATATGATGGCCATAGACGGTTCTTTAATACCCAGCAAACGACTCGCGTTGTAAAATTACATAGGCGGGATCTGTGCGAGTAAAAGTCGATCATTTGTTTTATAACCCAAAGGGGACCATAAAATATTCGACGTTAAAATGTGACATAATGTAACGGTATGACAAATCTTTTTTCTCCCGCACGGGTGCATGCCTGTGTACCTATACAAGGGGACCCGTGCATAACCTTTAAGTTGATCGTAATACATAACTGCAACAACAAGTATGTTGACGACTTAGGTTAGTATATACAATGCATTCCGTACGTTTTTTTAAACATGATTAGGAAATTGTTGACTGGAAGCTATTAAAGAAGTTCTTAAAATTTTTGCGGGTCACCTTCTTTTCTGTAAATGGAGTGAATATTGCTATCCATTTAATTTTTTGTCTCAGTTGAATAATTCCTGCTGGTATTTGGTCTAAGCTTATTTCTTTTCCCCATTCAAGCTGTTTCATAGCTAATTCTACTTCCTCTTTATAGTGCCCTGTTCACCTGTTTTGGTAATTTCGGACTATTTCATCTCTTATAACATAAAACAGTTGTTTCAGATATCTTTATCGCGTTTCCTTTTTTATGGATGAATATGCTGCCGTTTTCATCTTCTACTATTTCATATGGAGCTACACGATTAACAATTCCAAATCAAGAAAACACAAATAACACTCCGAATTATATTATACAACTAATAGTCGAAAAATGAAGAGCAAGAGGTAAATGACCAAGAAGCCGAAATCTTAATGACGAACACAAATATAATCGACTAATCAGACAATTAAGATCAGCGCTACATGATGCACGCAATGTCACATTTGAACACTACATTAGTACATTGTCTAAAGAAGATCATTCAGTATGGATAGCAACAAAAATACTTAAAGAGACCTGAACAACACAACCCACCAATTAAGAAAGATGACGTTAGTCGAGGAAGATCAGATCAGGAAAAAATGTCAACATTTTCAGAATACCAGATAATAATATTCAAGCAATAGAACACTGAAAGACCAGTTTTAATCCTTGCAACATTTAAACATCATAGTTTTACCATCTCAGGCAAAGCGATGTAAATAATACAAAGAAAAGAAAGTGTACAAGATGTTACAAAATTTTAAGAAGAAGCATGACTAGTAGAAAGGCCGATAGAAAAGTTAAAAAAGTTAAAACATACTCTGAAGAATGTGATGGCAAAACTGCAATATGTCTAGTGTGCTTCAATGAAGCACATTAAAAAACAATTTTTCTTATACAGGAACTATTATTGAGTAAAAATATATTGTGCCTCAAGTGGCCTTATAGTATTGGAAGTCGTAAGTTGACAGTTTCTAGTAGAACGCTGTTACTGTTAATTACCTCCGTAAAAGTGAGTTATAGTATTTATAAAAAAATGGATGTAAATAATATGCCTTCGACATCTAAAAAAGCTAGATGTGAAGATAAACGTAGATTAAGTACTATTTAAATGGGAATAAGCCACAATTAAAAGTTAAAGTACGTTTATTGACGTTTCAATTTCCACTTCGGAAATCGTTCTCAAATTACAAACATTAGTTTATAAATACTAATGTTTGTATTTTGAGAACGATTTGAGAAGTGGAAATTGAAACGTCAATAAACGTATTTTAACCTTTAATTGTGGCTTATTCCCATTTAAATAGTAATTAATTTAAAATGCCACAAGAAAATAGCTTCAGAACAATATAAACGTGAAGTGGTCTAAAAACTAAAAAGTCCCCTATTGAAACTGGTTTTTAATAATATGTTAAAGTTTTTTTAATATACCCTAAAACTGAAAGCGCAAAGAATCAATTGCAAGTTACAAAATACTGGTAGAGTCATACTGTTTGGACAAGTACAGTTGTTTAAATAATCGCTTTCTGTGATAAACAAATTGAATACATTGTAAAATATTTGTTGATCTGCTTGATATTTAGCACACTTTAATCATCAATTGCCATAATTTCAAGTAGCTATATTACCTGTCGTTAGGCAAAAAACAAAGTTATTAACATTTATAAATTACTACAAACATAATATCTTAGAGTTTACGGTTTTTTGGAATTATCTCAATTATTTATGTATTTAAATTTGGTATTTCTCTACATAAAAAACTTTTTATGGTCTACAACTTTGAAATATTTTTCTTTAGAATGTATAGAAAACGTTTAATAAGCAAAAAATTATTTTTTTTGCCTTTTAAGATTGTTTAAAAAAACAAAGCAAAATCAACTGTACGTCTTTACGAATTTTTCGTCGGCTACCCCTCATACTATTTAGAATTTAAATTTCTGTATAAGATTTTTTTAAACTATTTAGCGAGGTTCTGTGAACTACTTTCTTATGGCATGGTCAAAGTCAAATATTATTTTTTGATGTGATTAAGCCACCATTATTGGTCGATATTGAGATGAAAATTACATTTTTAATTAGGTAACTAATATTTAACGATACGATTTCCAATATTTAACCTTGTTTATTGTACAAATTATGTAAAAATGTGTATACACATTTTGTACAAAAAACGTTTTTTGAGAACGATTTCCTGAATGGAAATCAAAATGTCAAACATTAAATAATTAAAAATGTGATTCTCATCACAATCACGACCAATATTTTTGACTTAATCCCATAAAAACCTAATATTTATCTTAAACTATTCACTGATAGCTTCGATTAAACAGCTTGGAAATTAAAATATGTAAAATATTCCCCTACACAACTCTCTGGGAAAAAATATCTAATTTGAATAAAAACAACTGAACGTTGATATAAAAAACTAGTTGGTTGACCCCAGTCGGCTAAAACCAGCCGGCCGACAGGTAGATTCAATGTCTTCATTTGAACTTGAACCCAAACCGATCGATATTTTTATGTTTTCGAATATTATTCTAAGTATTAACACTGGCAACATCTATTGGCTTTAAAATACAATAATTTTACCATACCAGATACCAAATACAGTAATTTTACCTCCCGTGGTTACAATGATGGTTTGATGTAAAAAATTTAATATATAAAAAAATCGGATTATTGAAAAACCGATAACGGTGCCAAGCATACAAAGGTGCACTAAACGAACATACACGACTTATAAATAGAAAATGATAGCATTTCTTGGTGATGCTAAATTACTGCAACGTGAAAAGAGCTCTAAATGATAGCGGGATGTATATATATATATATATATATATATATATATATATATATATATATATATATATATATATATATATATATATTAATTAATATAACTCCCCTTGGTGTAAGGTATCGGTAAGTTTGAGCTCAAATTCTACCCAGAGATTATCTTCCATTGTTTTTTTGTATTAACCATTTATTTCATTATTAACTTTAATTATTTCATTATTTGTTTACTTAACTAATTTTTTTTATATTTCATCTTGCGTTATTAACTCTGGTTATTATCCCTTCAGGATAATAGACTATTTCAATTGTTTAACTTGGCTTGTTCCCATTTATATATTACTTTGTTTATATTTGAATTTAGAGGTGTTTAACAATATTGTTGGTCATATTGTAGGTTAGTATAATATATTTACTTGGCTATACGTTCTTCCAACGTTAGAATTATTTTGTTTAGGGTTGTTTTTAACCTAGATGTAGGTTGTACACTCTATATCAGAGTTATTCTGTGTAGTTTTCAACTTTTTGTTATAGTTGTTTTCAACATTTCTGTTAAAATATTATATTGTGAAATTTTCATATACTTTTTGGTAACTTACGAGATTGTCAAAATCTAAGAAGTTATATTTAATAAACTTGAATTTGTTTTGCATATAATTTTTTATTAATATTTCCTTACCTTTTTACATTTACAGCATTTTTGTTTATTACATCAACTTTAATTAATATTAGCAGTATACGATACCTGGAAGAGTGACCGTTACTCTTTTTAGAGTAGTATCCCTCTTCTGGCGCCCTCAATTTGTTTTCTTTGTTGATTTTCATTATATCTATTCATTTTTCATATCTTCTTTTCTATCCATCATACATATTTTCCTGATTTACTGTCTTTAAAAGGCATGCAAATTGGCCGTATCCATCCTTGAGTTTCTAGTGGTCATTCTCTTGCCTATATTGCTAGCCTAGCCACATTCCGTTCAATATTTTTTTCATACTTCTTTACTTAATTGTTATCTATTTTACTTCTATCAATTTTATCCTATATATATATAGACCACTCTTCTTATACATCTCTCCTCCTACACACCCCAGTTTTTATTTGGTACCATTGCAAACCAGAGAGATGACAGGAGATTAGGGGGGAGTAGAAACTGGCTCTTGGTTAACGAACTGTGAATTAAAATTCACTTTTGATCGAGAGTTTGAAGTGGTACAAAGGTGGTAGTTAGCGAAAGAAAATCCAATTAATGCATAGAATTTCCTTCACTTCAAGAAGTTAAATGTGTTAGGTATAACCGTAACCATTTAATTGACGGTGTTTTCGGAAACTCGGGAGGCTGAGGTGAAATTTCTAGCACGGAATTGAGTAGCTATCTGGTAACTATTTTTTTTATATTATAAAAACTAACTTTTTGTTCCCACATCATTAAGGTATTCAGAATGACCTTGGGTCACGAATTCAAGCATAGTATGGCTGCTTACAATCATTCTGGCATGAATCTGATTAAAATTCTGAATTTTCCGTAAATCTCTAACATCTATTTTTTTGTGTTGTGTTTGAGATTTGTTTTTTTTTCATCTACTATAATTATCTTTTTGCTCCGGTTTCTTATGCTGAAAGAAACTTTCCTCACTTCTTCTTTGATTTCTTTTTATCAATGTTGAGACTAGAAGTAACGGGGAATTGTTTTCAGCCACCTCCCATGGAATTATAAACTTCCCTCAGAACATCCGAGGGAGAGTACCACTTAACTCTATAAGAATCAGGGTCATTGGGACAAGCCGGGGGTATTGTCTACTCCACCCTCATTTTTTCTCCAGCCTGCACCTAGAGGTAGGGCAGGACAGTAACCATCGGAACTGAGCCAATTAGCATCAGCTCCGTGCTAATTTCGAACCTCAAGGAGGACTTCGCTGGGACACCGAAGCCATTCGGGAGTATCCTTCCAGACAACTGTTTCACCTAGGAGGACAGTTGGTTTTTGCTTCAGAACTATATATATCTTGTTTCACCAGTTATAGGTTTTTTTTTATAACATATATATATATATATATATATATATATATATATATATATATATATATATATATATATATATATATATATATCCTACTATCATTTTCGCATCGATACATTATGCTTTTACCATCAATTTAGCATCGTCTTGCAAAGTAGCATCTGTATATCGACGCTACTTTACAAGACCTTAATAACTTTTTTCCTGTACTTGTTACAAGAATTTTAACCATCTCATTGATTAGAGTTTTGATACCGTGTTGGTATATTAAAATATCCGCTTTCTGTTTTTATCCCTTACTGAGTTATATAAGTTTATTCCAGAAAATGTTTGAGTCTAAAATGATGGTACAGTGAAAATATTATATATATTTAGTTCAGGGTTTTACCGTTTACTCGCTGCCATTATATACATGAAAATGTATATCCCACTTTCATTATCAATCATTTTCGCATCAGAAATTTGGCATCGTTGTTGAATATAATATTACCCACAACGAAATAGTAAATTTAAGAATATATATATATTTTTTTCATCCACAAATCATTCTGGCATCATGTTTGGTTAAAAGTAACGGGTTATGATATATTGCAACTACCTATTGTATCTTCGCTCCAATTGGTCCAGTCGCGACGTACAGCGCCTCAAATGATAGGATTTAACCAATACAATACAATAAGACAAAAAAATCAAATATAGCAGCATGTCAAAAAGGCCTTAATTATATATCTTCGTTTCTATAAGTCCAATCGTGACGTACAGTATCTCAAACGACAGGATTTAACCAATTGAAAACGATGAAATAAAAAAATTAAATACAGCAACATGTTAAAAGGGCCGTAGTCACGTATCTTCGGTCCTATTAGTCCAATCGTGACGTGTAGTACCTCTAATGATAGGATTTAACATAAAGAATACAATGGAATAGAAAAATCAAATGCAGAACAATGTCAAAAGGGCCTTAGTTGTGTATCTTTAGTTCTATTAGTCCAATCATGACGTGCAGTATCTCAAATGAAAGGATTTAACAAATAAAATACAATGAGGTATAAAAATTAAATGGAGTAGCATGTCAAAATGGCCTTAGTTATGTATCTTCGGTCCTATTAGTCCAATCGTGACGTACGATACCTCAAATGATAGCACTTAACCAATAGAATACAATGACATAGAAATCAAATACAGCATCACGTCAAAAGGGCCTTAGTTACGTATCTTCGTTTTTAGTGGCCCAATCGTGACGTACAGTACCTGAAATGATAGGATTTAACCAATCGAATACAATAAGACAGAAAAATAAAATACATCAACTTGTCAAAAGGGCTTTAGTTATGTATCTGCGGTCCTATTATTCCAATCGTGACGTTTCGTACCTCAAATGATAGAATTTAACTAATAGAATACAATGAGATATAAAAATTAAATAGAGTAGCCTAGCAAAAGGGCCTTAGTTGTGTATCTTCGATCCTATTAGTCCAATCGTGACGTATAGTACCTCAAATGGTACCATTTAACCAATCGAATACTACGACGTAGAAATCAAATACATCAACACGTCAAAAGGACCTTAGGTATATATCTTTGCTCCTATATATGTTATGTCAAAAGAGCCTTAGTTGCGTATCTCCGGTCCTATAGGTCTAATCATGACATATGGAGCCTAAAATGATAGGATTTAACGGAGATAATACGATGGTGGAGAGAAATTAAACATGGCGGCATCTAATAACACCTTAAACTGGCAGCAATAAACCGAATTAACGCACAGAGGTGTGTGGCATATTACGTGACAGGATTTAGCGAATACCATACGATTACGTCGTACATCTCTTTGCATACGTCCACTTTTAGTTAACTACTTACTATGTATTCAGTACTTTGGTTAACGGTGTTGAGGTATGGACTCTTAAACAGAAGAATGTTAAAAATCTTGAAAGCTTTGAGATGTGGTGCTACCGCCGTATACTAAAAATAAGTTGGGTGGATAAAATTACAAATGAAGAGGTAATACGCAGAATAAATAACGATCCAGAAGTTATACTGAATATAGAAAAGAGAAAACTTGAATACTTTGGCCACCTGATGAGAGGACAAAAGTACACATTCCTACAAAATATAATGCAAGGAAAAATCCAAGGACGCAGAAATCCAGGCCATAGAAGAATATCCTGGATGAGAAATTTAAGAGAGTGGTTTGGCTGTACCACTAACGAATTATTTAAAACAGCAGTAAATAAAATTAGAATCGCCCTAATGATATCCAATCTCCGATAGGAGAGGCACTCAAAGAAGAAGATATGATAAACTCGAAAAATTTCCAACGTTCACTATTAGACATATGCCTTCCGTTCACTGCACACATTTACTGTCCTTGACGCTGTGACGAGAATGAGATAGGATTTAACAAATAGAATGACAGAAAACTAAACAAGACAGTACGTCAAACGTGGAATGCGTCGTAGAACGTGAAATATTAGCGTAAAATTATATGATGGCCATAGACGGTTCTTTAATACCCAGCAAACGACTCGCGTTGTAAAATTACATAGGCGGGATCTGTGCGAGTAAAAGTCGATCATTTGTTTTATAACCCAAAGGGGACCATAAAATATTCGACGTTAAAATGTGACATAATGTAACGGTATGACAAATCTTTTTTCTCCCGCACGGGTGCATGCCTGTGTACCTATACAAGGGGACCCGTGCATAACCTTTAAGTTGATCGTAATACATAACTGCAACAACAAGTATGTTGACGACTTAGGTTAGTATATACAATGCATTCCGTACGTTTTTTTAAACATGATTAGGAAATTGTTGACTGGAAGCTATTAAAGAAGTTCTTAAAATTTTTGCGGGTCACCTTCTTTTCTGTAAATGGAGTGAATATTGCTATCCATTTAATTTTTTGTCTCAGTTGAATAATTCCTGCTGGTATTTGGTCTAAGCTTATTTCTTTTCCCCATTCAAGCTGTTTCATAGCTAATTCTACTTCCTCTTTATAGTGCCCTGTTCACCTGTTTTGGTAATTTCGGACTATTTCATCTCTTATAACATAAAACAGTTGTTTCAGATATCTTTATCGCGTTTCCTTTTTTATGGATGAATATGCTGCCGTTTTCATCTTCTACTATTTCATATGGAGCTACACGATTAACAATTCCAAATCAAGAAAACACAAATAACACTCCGAATTATATTATACAACTAATAGTCGAAAAATGAAGAGCAAGAGGTAAATGACCAAGAAGCCGAAATCTTAATGACGAACACAAATATAATCGACTAATCAGACAATTAAGATCAGCGCTACATGATGCACGCAATGTCACATTTGAACACTACATTAGTACATTGTCTAAAGAAGATCATTCAGTATGGATAGCAACAAAAATACTTAAAGAGACCTGAACAACACAACCCACCAATTAAGAAAGATGACGTTAGTCGAGGAAGATCAGATCAGGAAAAAATGTCAACATTTTCAGAATACCAGATAATAATATTCAAGCAATAGAACACTGAAAGACCAGTTTTAATCCTTGCAACATTTAAACATCATAGTTTTACCATCTCAGGCAAAGCGATGTAAATAATACAAAGAAAAGAAAGTGTACAAGATGTTACAAAATTTTAAGAAGAAGCATGACTAGTAGAAAGGCCGATAGAAAAGTTAAAAAAGTTAAAACATACTCTGAAGAATGTGATGGCAAAACTGCAATATGTCTAGTGTGCTTCAATGAAGCACATTAAAAAACAATTTTTCTTATACAGGAACTATTATTGAGTAAAAATATATTGTGCCTCAAGTGGCCTTATAGTATTGGAAGTCGTAAGTTGACAGTTTCTAGTAGAACGCTGTTACTGTTAATTACCTCCGTAAAAGTGAGTTATAGTATTTATAAAAAAATGGATGTAAATAATATGCCTTCGACATCTAAAAAAGCTAGATGTGAAGATAAACGTAGATTAAGTACTATTTAAATGGGAATAAGCCACAATTAAAAGTTAAAGTACGTTTATTGACGTTTCAATTTCCACTTCGGAAATCGTTCTCAAATTACAAACATTAGTTTATAAATACTAATGTTTGTATTTTGAGAACGATTTGAGAAGTGGAAATTGAAACGTCAATAAACGTATTTTAACCTTTAATTGTGGCTTATTCCCATTTAAATAGTAATTAATTTAAAATGCCACAAGAAAATAGCTTCAGAACAATATAAACGTGAAGTGGTCTAAAAACTAAAAAGTCCCCTATTGAAACTGGTTTTTAATAATATGTTAAAGTTTTTTTAATATACCCTAAAACTGAAAGCGCAAAGAATCAATTGCAAGTTACAAAATACTGGTAGAGTCATACTGTTTGGACAAGTACAGTTGTTTAAATAATCGCTTTCTGTGATAAACAAATTGAATACATTGTAAAATATTTGTTGATCTGCTTGATATTTAGCACACTTTAATCATCAATTGCCATAATTTCAAGTAGCTATATTACCTGTCGTTAGGCAAAAAACAAAGTTATTAACATTTATAAATTACTACAAACATAATATCTTAGAGTTTACGGTTTTTTGGAATTATCTCAATTATTTATGTATTTAAATTTGGTATTTCTCTACATAAAAAACTTTTTATGGTCTACAACTTTGAAATATTTTTCTTTAGAATGTATAGAAAACGTTTAATAAGCAAAAAATTATTTTTTTTGCCTTTTAAGATTGTTTAAAAAAACAAAGCAAAATCAACTGTACGTCTTTACGAATTTTTCGTCGGCTACCCCTCATACTATTTAGAATTTAAATTTCTGTATAAGATTTTTTTAAACTATTTAGCGAGGTTCTGTGAACTACTTTCTTATGGCATGGTCAAAGTCAAATATTATTTTTTGATGTGATTAAGCCACCATTATTGGTCGATATTGAGATGAAAATTACATTTTTAATTAGGTAACTAATATTTAACGATACGATTTCCAATATTTAACCTTGTTTATTGTACAAATTATGTAAAAATGTGTATACACATTTTGTACAAAAAACGTTTTTTGAGAACGATTTCCTGAATGGAAATCAAAATGTCAAACATTAAATAATTAAAAATGTGATTCTCATCACAATCACGACCAATATTTTTGACTTAATCCCATAAAAACCTAATATTTATCTTAAACTATTCACTGATAGCTTCGATTAAACAGCTTGGAAATTAAAATATGTAAAATATTCCCCTACACAACTCTCTGGGAAAAAATATCTAATTTGAATAAAAACAACTGAACGTTGATATAAAAAACTAGTTGGTTGACCCCAGTCGGCTAAAACCAGCCGGCCGACAGGTAGATTCAATGTCTTCATTTGAACTTGAACCCAAACCGATCGATATTTTTATGTTTTCGAATATTATTCTAAGTATTAACACTGGCAACATCTATTGGCTTTAAAATGATACCAAATACAGTAATTTTACCTCCCGTGGTTACAATGATGGTTTGATGTAAAAAATTTAATATATAAAAAAATCGGATTATTGAAAAACCGATAACGGTGCCAAGCATACAAAGGTGCACTAAACGAACATACACGACTTATAAATAGAAAATGATAGCATTTCTTGGTGATGCTAAATTACTGCAACGTGAAAAGAGCTCTAAAGGATAGCAGGATGTATATTATATATATATATATATATATATATATATATATATATATATATATATATATATATATATATATATATATATATATATATATATATATTAATTAATATAACTCCCCTTGGTGTAAGGTATCGGTAAGTTTGAGCTCAAATTCTACCCAGAGATTATCTTCCATTGTTTTTTTGTATTAACCATTTATTTCATTATTAACTTTAATTATTTCATTATTTGTTTACTTAACTAATTTTTTTTATATTTCATCTTGCGTTATTAACTCTGGTTATTATCCCTTCAGGATAATAGACTGTTTCAATTGTTTAACTTGGCTTGTTCCCATTTATATATTACTTTGTTTATATTTGAATTTAGAGGTGTTTAACAATATTGTTGGTCATATTGTAGGTTAGTATAATATATTTACTTGGCTATACGTTCTTCCAACGTTAGAATTATTTTGTTTAGGGTTGTTTTTAACCTAGATGTAGGTTGTACACTCTATATCAGAGTTATTCTGTGTAGTTTTCAACTTTTTGTTATAGTTGTTTTCAACATTTCTGTTAAAATATTATATTGTGAAATTTTCATATACTTTTTGGTAACTTACGAGATTGTCAAAATCTAAGAAGTTATATTTAATAAACTTGAATTTGTTTTGCATATAATTTTTTATTAATATTTCCTTACCTTTTTACATTTACAGCATTTTTGTTTATTACATCAACTTTAATTAATATTAGCAGTATACGATACCTGGAAGAGTGACCGTTACTCTTTTTAGAGTAGTATCCCTCTTCTGGCGCCCTCAATTTGTTTTCTTTGTTGATTTTCATTATATCTATTCATTTTTCATATCTTCTTTTCTATCCATCATACATATTTTCCTGATTTACTGTCTTTAAACGGCATGCAAATTGGCCGTATCCATCCTTGAGTTTCTAGTGGTCATTCTCTTGCCTATATTGCTAGCCTAGCCACATTCCGTTCAATATTTTTTTCATACTTCTTTACTTAATTGTTATCTATTTTACTTCTATCAATTTTATCCCATATATATAGACCACTCTTCTTATACATCTCTCCTCCTACACACCCCAGTTTTTTGCTACATCGGCGTCCCAACGCGGTGCCTTTTCCAAGTTTTTGGTTTTATCAGCTTTTAGCTGATTTCTTTTTTTTTTTCTTACTTGAGTTTTTGTATTTTTGCTTTTTCTTTTTTTACTCATATTATTGCTGATTTATTCTATCTTTAAATTTTTTATTAATACTAAACAGGTATACTTATACTGCTGTATTGATGTATTAGGTTTATTTATTAGATTTATTAGTTATTAATATTTTGAGACCTCAGTGATAGGTTATAGTAGTACAACTTACATTCTAGGTTAAATTTTGTATTTTTATTGAGAACTTATATTTACTTACTTACCTACACATACTTATATCGTATATTATATAAACTTTTATTCCCACAGCCAACAGTATTATACTTATAGGTACTATTAATTGTTGCATATATATTAATATTTGGTTTAGAATAGTTATAATTTACATATAACTAGAAATTATTTTGAGTATTTTAGTAAGATAACTAAGGTATTTATTTGATTATATATATATATATATATATATATATATATATATATATATATATATATATATATATATATATTATTTTTGCTGGCTATTTTGATCTTGGTGGTGTGTTGCTAATAATTTGTCCACATTTTTTTTTACAACTTAGGTATAATTAATAATTAATATTTCATATTTCTGATCTTGGTATCACTTTGTCCATATTTTTCCTCTCATCATGTGTGCTTTCAAAGTTGAGCATCTTTTGGTAAACGAATTGGATTACGAATTGAATGTTAGGGGTATAACGCCTGCAGAGTCGGCAAAGGTTGAAGACAAACGCAAGCTTTTGCGTGGAGATTTAAAGCAGAAACAGGACAATAGGAGTTTTACTCAGATTTCTGCTACACACATCCCTTTCGATGACCAACAGAAAGGAATATCCGAAACCTTAGATGATTTGTCGACGAGAATAGGAGATTTCAGGGGAACTGTACAAGATAACTTGTATGCGCGACTAACTTCTCGTTTAGCTCACATTTCTGGCCGCGTACATTTGTTACATTGCACTACTGAAGAGCAGGAATCTTTTAAAAAGACTGTATCTCTGAGAATACTTACATTGGAGGGTGAACTTGATTCTAGAGTTAATTACATTGTTACTTCTACTCCTAATGCTCCAGTCAATGTAGTTCCTAGCTTCGCATACTGCAAACCTGTGCAAGTACACAAATGGGGTGGTTCATTTTCTGGTGAAAAACAGCACACTGATGTGATGTCATTTATAGAAAGGGTTGAATGTCTTCGTGTTTCTAGAGGTGTCTCTGAAGAGGATTTGTTTGCTGCTTCTGCTGAACTGTTCACCGGTACAGCTTTTACATGGTTCATGAATAATAGAGGTAGTTTTTCTTGTTGGTCTGATCTGGTACACAAGTTGAAGTCAGATTTTCTTCCTTACTCATTCCAGGATGATCTATTGGACCAAATCAAAAACCATAAGCAGAAACCTGGAGAATCTGTCACCATGTTCATTAACACTATTTTGGGCATGTGTAGCCGTTTGGAGACTTCTTTATCAGATTCTGCTAAGATAAAAATTATTCTTAAATGTCTGTTACCTTTTTATCATCAACAGCTAGCTCTTATGGATATCCAAACTATTGATGACCTTACTGTAAAGTGTAAACGTTTAGAGGAAACGTTATCCTGGTCCTCTCAGTCTTCATCCACATCTCGACCTTCTTCTAATTTTTCTTCTCAGCCAAACTCTTTTAGTCATCGTTCTTGGCAAAACAAGGGCCCAGAACGTAATGTGTCAGTTGTAAGTTCTATCGTCTGCTGGAATTGTCGTCAGTCTGGTCATTCGTTTGTTGAATGTTCGAGCCCTCGCACTCGTATTTTCTGCCATGGTTGTGGTAGGGAAAACACTCTCAAGAGAAATTGTTTTAAGTGTTTTCGGGAAACGAATTGTCGGAGGTCCGTCCCCTGAGCGTTTCTCCGTCCACCATACAATCAGGGAATCAAACCCAAACTTCAAACGAGACCGCTGGTCCAAGCACATCCAACAACCCAAACCCATCTCCGAGTCGGAAAGGAAAAGGGGTAACTTTCAAAAAAGCAAAGCACACCACAAGACAAAATCAGTCCCGAAATTAACTACTAATCATGAAACGTTGAATCCGCCTGTTTTAAGTGATCACAGATGGTCAACTACCAATTCTTCTTTACCCAGTAGCGTTAAACACAATTCTAATGATTATAGTAGTGAAATAGTTCCATTATCAGTATCAACTTCTAGGTTTGTTGATGATGATGATATGTCTATGGTTGTACCATATAATATTTATAACCAATCAAATACTTTAGATTTAGATTTAAATTCTTTACTAGTTAGGAAGGTTAATGATAATAGGCCTTCTTTACCCATTAAGATTTTAGGACAAGCATGCTTAGCGTTGTTAGATAGTGGCTCTAATATTTCATTGATAGGTGCACATTCGTTACATCTATTGAAAAATGCAACTTCTTCCATTAGGCCCATTTCATCTTTGCAGGTATCTACTGCAGATGGTACAGTTCAGTCTATTACAGGCAAACTTCAAACTGAAATCACTGTTGCAAATATATGTAGAGAAATCACATTTTATGTTATTCCTTCTGTACAGAATTCTATAATTTTAGGCATGGACTTTTTCAATGCTTTCAATAGCACGTTAAGTTGTTCTGATTTTTCGTTTTCAATTTCTGAATTTAATTTAGCTACTCTGAGTGCTATTCATGATTTTTCTAGTCTATCTAGTTCTGAACAAAGGCAATTAGAGAACATGATCTCTAAATTTACTACTCTTTCTTCCAAAGACAAACTAGGTCGTACGTCTTTAATATCTCACACTATTGAAGTGGGAAATCCCACTCCTTTTAGACTTTATCAGTATCCCATACCTCAAGCATGGCAGGCTGATTTAGAAACAGAAGTCGATTCGATGCTCTCGTTAAACATCATAGAACCTTCTACCTCGTCTTACTGTAGCCCTCTATGGTTAACGAAAAAGAAGGATGGATCCTTTAGGATCTGCTTTGATGGTCGGAAATTGAACAGTATTACCACTAACCGGGATGCTTATCCTATCCCCAGAATAGATGTGATTTTGAGCAAACTTCAGAATGCCAAATACATCTCTTCTATTGATTTGTCTAAGGCCTTCTTACAGATCCCATTGAGTGAAGAGAGCAAGAAGTATACTGCTTTTGCCGTCAGTGGTAAAGGACTATTTCAATTTGTCACTATGCCTTTTGGTCTTGTTTCTGCTCCCCAGACAATGTGTCGTCTGATGGATTTAGTCATTGGTCCTCAGTTAGAGCATTATGTTTTCTATTATCTGGATGATATTTTAGTTGTTACTCCTGATTTTTCCCTTCATATGGAAATTTTAGATAAGTTGTTTTTACGCCTTAAGGAAGCTAATCTAACGATTAATTTAGATAAGTGTCAGTTTTGCCGTCCTAGTCTTAAGTTTTTGGGTTATGTTGTTGATAATCAGGGTCTAAGGACTGATCCTGATAAAATTGTTGCCATTAAAAATTTTCCTATACCTAAGACCACAACCCAAGTCCGTAGGATATTGGGAATGTGTGGTTATTATCGTCGGTTTGTACCATCTTACTCTACCTTGTTGTCACCTCTTACTGATCTTCTGAAGAACAGGAAAAAGGGACAAACTATTACTTGGACTCCTGAGGCAGATGAAGCTTTTAGGCGCGTTAAAGATGCTTTAACGAGCGCTCCAGTCATGATGTCACCTAATTTTAATGAGCATTTTTATTTAATGACTGATTGCTCTAATACTGCTTCTGGTGGCGTGTTATTTCAGTTGAAAGATGGCTCTGAACACCCCATCGCTTATACGAGCAAGAAGTTGAATAAGGCACAGAAGAACTATTCCACTACGGAGAAAGAACTCTTAGCTATTATCCATGGGTTAGAAGCATTTCGTTATTATTTGGAAGGTCGTAATTTCACTATCATTACAGACCACAGTTCTTTAGTATGGCTTCATAGCATGAAAAACCCTTCACAGAGACTTTCCCGATGGATCTGTAAACTGGCTGCCTATTCCTATAAGATTATCCATAGAAAGGCAAACGAGGTAGTAGTTGCAGATGCTCTTTCCCGTGTCCATGACATTAACGTCTTAGATCTGTCCTCTTTAACTCCTGACGCGTGGTATCAGAATATGATTGATAGGGTTACTCAAGACCCACAAAAGTATCCTGATTTTAAGGTAGAGAACAATGTGCTGTACAAACACATTTTAGGTCCGGTAGAGACATTATCTAATATGTCCGACTGGAAAATAGTCGTACCTACGCCAAATCGGGAAAACATTTTGCATAATTTTCACGATGAGGTTACTGCTGGTCATTTTGGCTTTTATAAAACGTATCACCGTATTGCAGAGTTATATTATTGGCCCGGCTTGCGCAAATCTGTAAAAAAGCATATTGCTAAGTGCATGGTTTGTGCTACTTGTAAACCAAGTAATTTACCACAAGCTGGACTCATGGGTTCCTTCAGGAACATTGATTTTCCTTGGCAAATGATCTCGTTGGATCTCATTGGACCATATCCTCGTAGCTACAAAGGAAATACCTATTGTTTAGTAGTTGTGGATTATTTCACTAAATTTCCTTTAGTTTTTCCTCTTCATCAGGCCACAACTCCAGCAATCGTGAAATATTTGGAGGAACAAGTCTTTTTGTTGTTTGGTGTTCCCCAAATTGTTTCCTGTGACAATGGTCCACAGTTCGTGTCTAAGGCTTTTAAAGACCTTCTAACCAAATACAAGGTTCAGAAGATCTTTTATAATGCTGCGTACCATCCGCAAGCAAACCATACTGAGAGAGTGAATCGAAGTATTGTCACAGCCTTGAGATCATACACTTTCCCAGATCACAGAGCTTGGGATCAATATATTTACTCCATAGCTCAAGCCATAAGGACTTCTGTCCATGAAGTGACACAGTGCTCCCCATCATACTTGAATTTTGGCAGAAACATTGCTTTATCTGGTGACTATTTTGGGTTAATTTCTGAAAATTCCGCAAATCTCCCTCAAATATCCGAGAGACTTCATCGTTTAGATGACCTTCAGACTCTACCTCCAATTTTTGCTGATATCAGGAAGAAGTTAAAAACTTCTTACCTCCGGAACAAAAGTCAATACAATTTGAGGAAGAGAGATTTGCGATTCTTTGTTGGCGATAGAGTTTTAAAGAGAAACTTTGTAAAATCAAGTAAAGATGATGCTATTTCGGCAAAATTTTGCCAGAAATACATTCCGTGTACGGTTGTAAGGGTAATATCTCCTTTGGTATATGAATTAAGGGACAATTCGACCAACAAACGAATTGGTCAATTTCATGTAAAGGATTTACTGCCTGATAACACCATCGACGAGGTTAGTTCTTCATCCTCAGAAGAAGACTAACTTAACACTTTCGTTTAAGCTAATCTCTTTCTCTGTTTGTCTTTAGCTTATTTTGATTATATTTTGCATTTTAGTCTAAGATTTTCTTAACCACCAGATAACGTAGGTACACCGCTATTTTTTGTATCTTTTGGCATTGGTTAATGACTTCTATAACTTATTAGATAATTAGTATGTATGACTTACATTTTTTTTTGTATTATAAATGATGCACTTTATAATGAATTAATATTCTTAAGTACTAATTTTCCCAGGAGAATTACTCCTTTTAACCTCTTATGATACGAGGGTTGTTGAGTATATATTTACATATTTAGATTTATACTTATAGTTAATCCTATTACTGATAAGAAACTATGGAACTATGTTGTTACACTACTGGATCATATATTGTGTGTTATATTTTTGATATTTGATTCCTTAGTATTTATTTTGATATATTTGTTCAATATTTGTCAATTTGGAAAGATGTTGTGATTTTTTTTATCTTTGGTCTGCTTTATTCTCACTTGTCACGAAAATCTTAAATACTCTACAATAATTTATGTCCTGATTCCATATACAGGATGGTTCTGCAATTAGTTTGGAATTTTGAAGTAGGTAAGGATGACCAGTGTCCTTCTTATTTCTTCTTATTTATTCTTCTGAATTTTCTGTCAATGAATCTGTCAATACTCAGCTTTAGTGAATACGTGGGTTCGAGATTGTTGCTCAGCAACTGATCACTGCTGCTCAATTAGGTTCGTACTATATGTGTTTATTGCAGAGTAGGCAGATGTTTATGCCTCATTTGAAGTAGGTAAGGATGACCAGTGTCCTTCTTATTTCTTCTTATTTATTCTTCTGAATTTTCTGTCAATGAATCTGTCAATACTCAGCTTTAGTGAATACGTGGGTTCGAGATTGTTGCTCAGCAACTGATCACTGCTGCTCAATTAGGTTCGTACTATATGTGTTTATTGCAGAGTAGGCAGATGTTTATGCCTCATAATATTTCTGGTCAGGAAATGCTCGCGACATGTCCTAACCATTCTTGTGTGATTGTCCAAATATTCCAGTTACCTTTTCACAACTTGATAGGGAAGTTTAATTAGTTCATATTAGTTATCTTACTTCAGGTTATGTTTTTTTTCTTTAACTATCCCTACACATCTCAAGTTAGTCATTTTCATTATTTAAGAGTTTAGACAAATGAGTTGTTCTCTTAGTGTAATCCCACTCCTTTCCTTAGGCATAAATTGCTGTTTATATTTAGGACTATTCCCGGATAATTCCATGCTGCGAGACCTTGTTATAAATCTACAGTTTTGTTCAAAACTGGTTGCTTGTTCTCGACATATTTTTTTCTATCGTTAGTAATGGTATTATAGTCCACCACTTATATTTTCTTAGGATTTCTATTGGGATTTTATCGGTGTCTGGTTATTCTCATACATCTGTTGTAGCCACATGCTATAGTTAGCGAATACCAGCACACTCAAAATTTATTTAGCCTCTGAATTCCTTTAGTCCATTTTAGACTTTAGACTTTAGGTATTTATCTTTATCTTTGGTTTAGTTCAGTTACATATTACATTACTTAGTCTGAATAAGTGTGACAATGCTGCTTCACACTTTAGGAAATTTTGCTTTATTGTAATTACTTAGTTGGTATTGGCTCATATTACCGGATGAGGGTAAGAGCTAATTTAGTTATTAGCATTAGTGAGAATTGGTCCTTTCCTGATCGTTCTTCTTTGGATATGCTCTATTTATAAATCTGGTGTCCATCGATAGTCCGATTTTGGATTCAGTGTCTGATTCCTCACTTATTTGGTTTATTTGGTTATGTAGGTTCGTATCACCAGATGTGGGTGCACGTAGACCTCATTTAGTTTTGAGATTTAGTATTGGTGTGAATGGGTCCATAAATCTTCCTGGCCGTTCTTCTTTGGATATGCTTTTATGAATCTGGTGTCCATTGATAATCTGACTTTGGATTAAGCGTCCTATTTCACATTTATTTTGGTTATTACGTCTTTGATATACTTTGGTATGTTTACGATTTAGATTACTATTTGTGTTATTTGGTTTGGTGAGAATTGCTCCATAAATCTTCCTGATTGTGCTTCTGTGGATATATTACTATGAATCTGGTGTCCATTGTTAGTTCAATTTTGGATTAAGTGTTCAATTCTTAACCTATTTAGTTTATGATTTCTTTGATCTTAGTTTAGTATATCTCCGGGTGAGATATTGGTTGAATTGGCTCATACATTTGCCTGGTTGTTCGTCCTTGGATATACTTAGTCTTATAGATCTGATGTCCATGGATAGTTCAATTTTGGATTTAGTGCCCAATTCGACATTTATTTGTCAGCAAGAATTTAGTTGGTATATTTAGTTAATATTTGGCTTTTAAGCATATTGTCGATTGAGATTTTGATTCGACTTTGAGTCATCTGAGTTGGTGGTGTCTGGCGCCATGACCATTCTTTTTTTTTTCCGTGATCTATAGTTCGTGGTTATTTTTTTTTGTGTAAACTTGCAGATCAACGTGGAATGTTAGGCCAGTACACTTAGTTATTGATACTTTTAATTTTAGGAAAAAAAAAAATTTTTTTTGATTAAAATTTTTTTTCCCGACTAGTAGGGGAATGTAACAGTCGTTACTTTTACTACTATTTATATTAAAGCCATTTCAGAGATGTAGTATGGGTTGCCTAACTTTAAGTGTTCATTTGCTCATTAAGTGTGTATTTTTAATAATTTAAGTTGTCACTCAGATCTAAATTTGGCACCATTGCAAACCAGAGAGATGACAGGAGATTAGGGGGGAGTGGAAACTGGCTCTTGGTTAACGAACTGTGAATTAAAATTTCCTTCACTTCAAGAAGTTAAATGTTTTAAGTATAACCGTAACCATTTAATTGACGGTGTTTTCGGAAACTCGGGAGGCTGAAGTGAAATTTCTAGCACGGAATTGAGTAGCTATCTGGTAACTATTTTTTTATATTATAAAAACTAACTTTTTGTTCCCACATCCTTAAGGTATTCAGAATGACCTTGGGTCACGAATTCAAGCATAATATGGCCGCTTACAATCATTCTGGCATGAATCTGATTAAAATTCTGAATTTTCCGTAAATCTCTAACATCTATTACAATTTCCACAGATATTTTAATGAACATTAGAGTATTTTATCCATATCCTATTATTCAGATTCATTATTTCATATTTTAATATAGTATTTTGTTCAAGGCCATTATATTTTTACTCTATGTGAAGCAAGGTCACGCTACATCCGATTGGATGTGTTTTTTTTCATTATGCTATAATTATCTTTTTGCTCCGGTTTCTTATGCTGAAAGAAACTTTCCTCACTTCTTCTTTGATTTCTTTTTATCAATGTTGAGACTAGAAGTAACGGGGAATTGTTTTCAGCCACCTCCCATGGAATTATAAACTTCCCTCAGAACATCCGAGGGAGAGTACCACTTCAACTCTATAAGAATCAGGGTCATTGGGTCAAGCCGGGGGTATTGTCTACTCCACCCTCATTTTTTCTCCAGCCTGCACCTAGAGGTAGGGCAGGACAGTAACCATCGGAACTGAGCCAATTAGCACCAGCTCCGTGCTAATTTCGAACCTCAAGGAGGACTTCGCTGGGACACCGAAGCCATTCGGAAGCCATTCCAGATAACTGTTTCACCTAAGAGGACAGTTGGTTTTTGCTTCAGAACTATATATATATATATATATATATATATATATATATATATATATATATATATATATATATATATTGTTATGATATGTAAAATCGAGAAAAATATTGGGTTGATTAAAATATTTCAAAGTTCAAAAACATTAAAATAATTCAGATAAGTAGGATAATAACCAACAAACATTTCGAAGAAGGAAAGTTATTAAATTCTTGGATTACCTGTACTAAACAAAATGTAAGCTATGCATAAATTATTTCTTTGTTATACTTGAGTGACCCGCATAATTTTAAGTGAAATCCAAAGACAATTGAACCGGGTTTTCCAAATACATTAATGCAGTGATTAAAGACAATAGAAGAGATTTTAGAAAGAGGTTTTTGTTAGTTTTTAAGAATTATAGAAAAATATTATTTGTAAATAAGTTTTAGGAAATTTATAATTATAGGTAAAAATTTGTTTGTTATCGAAATGAAAAAATGGGGGAATTGTGACGAGTTTTGATTGGCGGAGATTGAAAAAGGTGGGATAGGTATGTAGGATGGAAAGTTTAGCTAGATTTAGGAGAGAGAAAAGATAATCAGTTGGTTTTCCAAGTCTGTAAGACGAACAGTGATTGTTCTCTGGCGGTTCCCGAAATGTAGCAAGCAGTAGTGTTGAATGTTAGTGAGTTTTTGTGGAGTTAGTGTATCTGACAAAAGCTGAAGCAGCAAAATATTGTAAGTCATATTTCTCTACTTATATTCCAAGAGTCACTGTTCAGGCCAACGAGAGATTCAGTTTATCGTAAAGAGAAGATATTCCAAGAGTCATTTTTCACTCGGGCCAACGAGAGATTCAGTTTATCGAGAGGAGAAAGGCTATCATAATTTGAATGATTTGTGCTTTTGAAGGAGGTCATTAAGGACGATATACTTGCAACAATCTGTTGTAAGATTGCTGATTACATAGGGAGCGGCTGAGAGGAGATAATATAGTCTACAAGGAACAAGGATTTGGACCACTCATCATCAGAGAGAGATATTTTTGTTTTCTGCAGTTTTTTCTTTTATTGATAACACAATTTTTACACTTAATTTAGAAAGGATATAAATATTTTGATTAGGAGAGTTAGAATAGTTTGGGATTTTGAGATTTCAATTAATATTGTTTGTACCATTAATTTTGTTTGTTCACGTACGTAGAACAAAATTTTGAGAATCATTATATGAGATTTGTTTATTGAAAACTTTTGAGTGTGAATTATTTCATTATTTTTATTTCAATATATAGTGTTAGATCATATGTGTTTTTTATTATTCCGGTATTCTTTGGACCTTACCTTTCACATGTAATAGCATAGATATTGAAGCACGAATTTAACCCTGAGATAAAAGAATTAAAAATTGTGATAGAGTCATAATCATATCATTTAAATAATTTTAATTAATCAAAAAATTAATTAGATAATTATTGCTTGGCGCACCAAGACTTTAAAAATCACAATAACTGGCTTCCAAAACGTGGGGCTTGAAAATATCGCAGCTTTACATTTGAAGGAAGGGAAAGAGATCTGGAATAAGTACAGGTGACCCAGAGATAAAAACATATAACATTAAGGGAATTTGAATTTGAAAGTATTTTGACAATTTTTCCAGGGAATATAAATTTGATTTATTGATTGATCGTAGTTAGTGGATATTTACTGCTATTGAATTATTTGATTTTATTTTCTTTACCAATCGTACATTTGATATTTATTTTGAATTATTTGAATTTTACTGATTGCATATTTGATATTTGTCGTGAAAATTTAATACATTTGGGGAGAAATATTGTCGTGTTCTGAAACATATAGAGTGTTGTAAAATTTCACATTTGGCGGGGACAAAAACAGTAACGAAAAGAAACAACATGTCGACCACAAGGAGTCAAAGCAAAATGCAAGAAAGGAAGGAGGATAACAGAAAAGGGGAAACAATTGTTGAAGAAGGATCGGATAATGAAGGAAATGTTACAATAGTTGAGGAGAAAAAAGAATTATCAGGAATAGAGAAAATATTACAACTAATGCAATTACAGACACAACAAATACAAGAATCAACAAAACAAACAATGAATGAAACAGCAAAGAGAATGGAAGAAAACCAACGGGAAACAAGACAAGCAATAGAACTAAATAACAGGAATATAGAGCAGCGTTTGGAAAACTATGAACAAGAAATTAAAGAATGTGTTGAGGGGATAAAGAAAGAACTGATACAACAGATAGAAGAAATAACCATAAAGAATGCAAAACAAGAGACAAAGATAAAAGATATCCAAAATACGATGAAGGAAATAAAGATTGTCCAGAAAAAGGAATTAGAACAGTTAGAAGAAAAATTTGAAATGGCGCTACAAGAAGACAGGAAGGAAGTAGAAAGAAGATTAAAGCAAATTGAAAAACAAATGGCAGAAATTGAACTAAGAGGGGTAGAGAGAAAAGAAGTTATCATCCATGGAACAAGCAAGGCGAAAATACAATTAGCGAAAAAATTCATCAAAATCTACAATCACCTACCTCGAAACCTATGGTAAAAGAAGAATGAGTATATATGATTATGTATGTGAAATTCAGATGAGCATTGCAAAGATTGCATTTTTTTAAAGAATACAAAAAAAAATGAAAATGATTTACACCCGCTACAACCAGTTTTCTTAGATGGGACCTGGATATTCAGGAAAGGAGGTTGCGAAAGGAAAAATACTAAATTCAAGTTGGACCAAAGAATCTTTAATAGAATGGCGAAAAGAGAAGCATATAGATTTTTCAACAATAATGATGAAACTTGAATTAATGGAGATTGTAAAGAAATATTAACAGATAAAATTTTCAAGTATGTATTAAGATATAAAACATTTAATAAATGAGGTTATATTTGTTTTATTTTACAGATTAGAGGTACTGGCACTGCAATATGGTCATCGAGTGTTGAGAATGTTTGGTCTGATTCTAAAAGATATTATTATGCTAAAATAACTTGTGCTGCAGGTACTATACACGAAAGTACTGTATTAAGTATTTGAAAAGAAGTAGTAGAACAGGCAATTCAAGAGTACTAATATTCTTATGATAACAATTGGAAAATAATTGTGTTTAAAATTAAGATTGCACGAAGAAAGAATTAAATTAAAGATAAAGAATTAAATTTAAGAAAAATCGAAGAAATATGTAGGGATGCAGAAAATATTATAAATTAATACTGGGAGGCAGCAAAAATAATTGATATCCGTAATCATTGATTTAAATGAATCAGATTCTGAATCGGATTGTGAATTCATGAATGATATTGAGGAAATATTTTAAAATTACTTATTATTATTACTGCTATGAATGTAGTTAATTGCTATGAAATTTGTTAAAACGGTTCTTTTCAGAACCACATTTTGTTTGAATATGCAATTGTTATATGATGGAATATTAATAATTATTTTCCTCAATATATATATATATATATATATATATATATATATATTACCGATATTCGCAAAATATATATTAATATTTATTTTCGGTTTGATATATAAGTTACTTACCTTTAGATGAACAACTTCTTTATCTACAAGACTAGTTATATGATAAGGCGCTGTAAGAAGAGTTCTAGACTTTCTGTCGCATATATAAGTCCACCAATATTCCTGTTTGTCATAAGGATAATAGGGACAATGTACACTATGTGAAGTCTTTGATTTTCCTTCTAGAGATTTTTCCCTGTCATGGATTTTCTGGAATTTCTCCCATTCCTATAAGCAATAAAAAGTATAGAATATAAATACGTCGTAAAGCAAAAGCAATTGAACACATCTTATTACGTAGTAGAATAATTTACAATATATTCGCTGTTTAAAGACGGTAGGTTATTTGATGTTTGTTTAACAGTCGCCAATCATAAATGGTACCAGTGTTTTTTCTCGTTTATCTTTTCTTTCCACACACAGATTTTTTAACATTCATGTTAAATTTAATTATCAAAATAGAAGCTTGGAAATAACTTGAATTCAACGTCAAAGAAGTGAACCAATAAAATATATTAATAAACAATACGTGTATTTGTAATAGAAAAAGGCATGTACAAGGCCTAACATAATCAGCATAAATTATATATTTAAGCGACTTGTTATAGATAGAACAGATGACTTGACAAGAGCTGTAGAAACTTTCTCAAGCGATATCGGAATGCAGTTAGACATGTGCCCTGTTTTAAATATGGTCAGAGAAAAGGTTCAGCCCGGAGGTTTCGATATGCAAGATGACCAAAACATCGAGGCAATGGGAAAAAAGATAAGGTCCATTCGCTCAGTTCGGGCACATTTTGACAGATTCATAGCTGGAAACCTATAACACAAAAGTTTCTATGTCACAGTATTAACAGCTTAAATAAACTTATATTCCAGACTGCTTTCATTTGAAAAAGAAGAATTATTACAAATATTGGAAGTGCATACTAAACCCATAAAATTTTGGGTAGTATATATTTAAAAAATATATTTCAGTTATTAAAACATATTCTAGTAAATATTTGTATTAATCAAGCTGTTTATTTGACTAAATATAGTTCTATTGTTGTGTCATTGTTTGTTAGTTCTATTAAGTTTATATTTTGAATTTTATTATAATAATGGCCAAATTGTCCCATTTGTTCCATTAACTAATAGGTTGGTCAGGTTTCTTTAATAAATATGATAAATGTTCTTTAAGAGTTAATATTTTTAGATGAGCAAGGATACAGTTAAATAATTATAAGGTAAACTTGGATATTCTCTTTTGGATCAGTTAGGTCTTGGCAGGATGAGACAAATAATAAAGGAATAAGAAATAGAACTGTTGATGGAATGAGGTAACGTGTTGATAAACATATGCTTTCTTATACAAGTTATTATTTGAATTAACTGACTGAAGGTGGAATGTTACAATGTTAAAATTTATATATTTTTTAGGTACAGTTATCATCACTATTTCAAAACAAATCTTCAACTTATGATTATGAATGTAACCTTTCTATTTTATTGATATATAGTTAAAATTTCCAAAGAAGGCAGTAATTTTTTCATAACTGTACTTAAATGAATCCATGTCATAGCTTACGTGGTAACGTGCCTAAAAATTGGTGTTGTGTAAAAATTTTTGAACTTAGGTACAAAATAACTACGTTAAATGGTTAACTATCCAAAAACCTCTATTTTAAGCAAATGCTCGTTATCTATACTGCCGTAATTTTTAAATTAACTGTACCTAAAGATAAATTTACAATTAAAAGCTGCTTACTAGGAATTTTGTTGATGTTACCGTAATAAGTTGGCATTTTGATAGTAAGAAATTAGTTCGTCTATCACTTAATAGATGGACAAATAAATTCACGTGTCATTTAGTTGAAGGCAGCAGTGATGTATAATGGCGACAGATGCGCGTTTGCCGAATTTAAGAAAAATCTGCAAAACATTGAAAACTAGTTTTGTAGTTATGCAGATTGTCTATGGGTTATGCAGTAACCATGGTAATACGAATCACGTGGTTTTGTTTAACAAAGCAGCCTCTCCCAGTTAATATTTTGGCTTCGCTTGACTTTTAATGTTCAATCATCATATAAGGTCCCAGTATAAGCATAGTACAAAATGTAGTCAGTAAAGTTTACTGCGGGATTTACTGGTTTTTACATAATACATAAACAAAAAAACAATTCCAGTTTTATTCACTTTTAACAAATTTAATTTTTATAGACAAAACAATATTATGTTAATGATGGATTAAATTTTGTAATTGAAAAAAATTATTGAAATTTACTCGAGTCTAATTAGAAATAAGATGAAAATCTGAAATTTTCTTAGGAAAAAACTTCCCCTGTTGACATTTGAAATGAAAAAAAAATTGTTATTGTAGTGACGCTGTTTTTCAACTGACTAACGTATTTTAGATTTCTTATAAATACTGTTATACATAAATAGTCAAATTACGATAATCCCTTTTTTGGTCATTATTTACCTGTTTTTCAAACAATTCCAAATTTCTTTATCAGTTTGAAATATTTTTGGGCAGGTAAATAATTCAGAATTGTCGCCTGAAATAAGTAATAAAATATTTCCAAATGAATGAACCTTTTGTGTTTTTAGTAGGATAAATGTCAAGTAAGTACTTAATATGTTTACTTAAGAAATTCCCTAATCAGCACATCCAGCTGAGTGCTGGTGTGAGGCAATTAAATTTAACGACTTTTTCGTCTGGGAATGTAGTATCATATATCATATTAATAATATTAGAATTACATAGATAAACAGATACAGTAAGTCGAATTTGTACCACCAAAGCAAACTGTATTAAAATAAAACCACAATTGTGTAATTTAATACAAAAGTAAGTTTTTTGTAATGTATTGTAACGAAATAGCCCATCTCCGATGCATGGTATGTGTCACAATTCGTAGAAGGATAAATCTAGAAATCTCGAAGAGTTGGCATTTCAATAGCGCACGTCTTCGATGCGCTTTCGATGAGACGAATTAGAGGTGGGCTACTCCAGAATGCTCTAGTACATAATTACTTTTATATATAAGCATACCTTCTATGACTTAAGTGGAGTTGATAAGATATTTTCGTGTTGTACACTTATAATTAAATATATTTATATAAATTAGAACCGCTTCGTTTATTTAATCTCGCTACAGTTGGTGTCAGGTGTGGGGTTAATTGACTTATTTAAAAAATAAATTCAGCAGCGACTTTTGAACTTTTGAAAAGTGTCGGGAACATCCGCGTAGTTCGGTAGTGATCTTTGTACGAAAGAACATTTAAAAAGTACGTGTGTGCCTGACCAAAGATGCTGTTAGTAAAACTTTCAGTAAAACAGTTGCGTGAGCAAGTAGAAGAACGCGATGAAGACTGCAGCGGGTCCAAGAAGATACTCCAAGAACGACTGAAGATTGTTCTCAGCAAGAATGAAAACGACCCAGAGACATTCCAGTTTCAATCAGCAGAAGAAGCAATTTTAATGAATATAGAAGAAACTTCTAGAAAAATGATGATAAATTCGAGAACGTTTCCAAAAGATTCGATGAAACGTCTAAAGTTATTAAATTAGCTAGACAAAAGACGAGAAACTCGAAAATGTTTCTAGAAGATTCGACGAGAAATTTGAAAATATTTCTCAAATGATGGAAGAAACTTCTACAGAACTTCTAAGAAACATTTGATAAAGTAGAAGAGAAGATCAAACAGTTAAAGAGCATGATAACTAATATAAAAGTGCTACCACCAGTTAATACAGTAGCCTTAGATCCGGTAGTGAAAGAAGAATCACCTAGAGACGAAACGACACATCATATGAGATTCAAATTGCCACCGTTTGATGGAAAGTCCTCTTGGTCCATATACCTTAGACAATTTGAAGCTATTGCGACAGCCAATCATTGGACAGAACAAGAAAAGGCTGTTTCCTTGACTGCTGCTTTACGAGGTGATGCTGTGGATATCCTAAGATCGATTTCTAAGGGTCAAGAAAAATGTTACTACACCTTGTTCACTCGACTAGACAAACGTTACGGGGATGCCCATCTACAACAAGGCGCAAATAAGAAGTAGAATTCAACGAGCAAGTGAGAGTTTGCAAGAATTTGAAGCAGATGTTGCTCGTATAGCGCTGTTGGCTTATCCAGAGGCATCAAACAACATATTAGAAGAAATTGCTGTAGATACCTTCGTCAACGGGTTGAGAGACAGTGAACTACAGAAAGCTTTACGACTAGCAAGACCGAAAGTTCTAGATGAAGCGCTCGCTATTGCCTTGGAACATGAAACAGCTAGTCAAACTTCACGGAGACATCGAGTAAGAATCATTGAAGAAGGCGACGAACAAAACGATGAACGTCTGGTAGAAATGGTACGAAAAGTAGTTCGTAACACGATGCAGAAGAGACGCGAGCCCAGATGTTGGAATTGTGGTGACGTAGATCACATTCGCCATAATTGCAAAAAAAGTGATACAACAGTCGGAAAACTAGAACGGGTCGACACCAAGGGGCAACTGCCGACCTCGAGAAACACAGCCCCCATAGTAACTGTGAATATTACGTCCTCCGGTGGAATTCATAGCTTGTACATCGAGGGTAGTATCAATATAAATGTAGATCGTTTTTGGTAGATACAGGTGCAACAAGAACTATTGCACGTCCAGAGGTAGTACGAGGCCATCTTAAATGATCGCCTGCAACAGTAAAGCTTAGAACAGCCACTGGTGAGATAATTCATATATATGGCGAGGCTAATATGTCAGTATCAATTGGCCAAACCACAGTGAAACATACAGTATTAATTGCAGAGATTTCCGACGAGTTCATATTGGGGATAGATTTACTAAGGAAAGTTGGGGCTGTATTGAATGTCAAAGATGGACTTCTCGAGATCAGTGGTGAAGAGTTGCCGTTTCATGAAGACAAAGAAGATGTTATCAGCTTAGTAACTACTTGTGACGTAACAATACCCGGTAATAGTGAGAAAATTTTGATGACCAGACCTGATGGTTACTGTCGAGAGGGAAGTTTAAGGATGGTCGAAGATGTAAACAATGCTGAGTTCCTAACGGCAAAAGCTTTGGTGAGAATTCGAGATGTCGTTCCTGTAAGAGTTATGAATCTAAAGGGAACTGCTATTAAGTTAAGTAAAAGAACTTTGATCAGACAGTGTGTTTCCGTGGCTTCGATTTGTTCTATGAATACTAATGAAAAACTATCAAAATCTAAGTATCAAAAGGAGCTTGTTGAGATGGTGATGAAAACAAGCCAAGATCATGATGATGAACGAACTAAAAAAGTGAAGTCTATGCTGATAGAATTTCAAGATTTTTTGCCATTTATAAGAAGGATAATGGCAAAACAAGTATAGTAAGGCATAAAATTAATACCGGAGACGCTCAACCAATCAGACAAAAACCTAGACGACTTCCATTTGCGAAAAGAGATGAAGCCGAAGACATCATCAAAGATATGAACAAACAAGGGGTAATTGAACCATCAAACAGTCCATGGACATCACCAGTAGTGCTAGTAAAGAAGAAAGATGGTTCAACGCGTTTTTGTATTGACTACCGACCGCTCAATGCGGTAACTAAAAAGGATAGTTATACTTTGCCCAGAATAGACTATACCTACTTTGGATACACTTTCTGGTTCTCGTTGGTTCTCCACACTCGATCTGAAAAGTAGATATTGGCAAGTAGACATGGAGCCAGCTGATCGTGAAAAAAGCCACATTCTGTGCTTTGTGTGCTTTCTGTGAACGATGATGGTACAGAAACTAAGCTTCAGTTAATTGTACCTAAAAGTAAAGTGTCAGAAGTATTGCGTCAGTTGCATGACGGTGCATCAGGTGGACACTTTGGTATTACGAACACTCTGCAAAAGGTTCGAGAACGGTTCTTGGGTGAACTGTAAAGATGATGTAAGAAGATGGTGCCGGAAATGTGAACTGTGTGCAACCAGTAATGGTCCAGTTGGTAAAAAGAGGGCACCCATGAAACAGTACAATGTTGGTAGTCCTATGGAAGGAGTAGCAATCGACATTGCAGGTTCACTTCCAGAGACGAATGATGGAAATAAATACATCCTGGTAGCCATGGTTGCAGAGGTACTTGTTAAAGAATTCTTTAGCCGATTTGGTGTTCTCTTGGAGATCCACTCCGACCAAGGGCGAAACTTCAAGTCAACCCTTTTCCAAAACGTTTGTAAATTGATTGGTGTCAATAAGACCAGAACGACACCCCTGCATCCTTAATCAGATGTAATGGTCGAGAGAATGAACCGAACGATGGGTAAACACCTGTCCAAAGTTGTATCAGAACATCAAAGAGATTGGGACCAGCATATTCATTTATACAGGCCTGACTCCAACCTGCCTGATGTTAGGTCGTGAAGTTCGTTTGCCCTGCGACCTAGAGTTTGGCTGCAGACCTAACGAGGAACATGTTGCAAGCGAAGATTATGTCGACTGCCTGAAGTTAAGAAGGAACAACATCCATAAACTTCCCCGACAACACATCCAGGTAGCCAGTGACAGAATGAAAGATCAATATGATTCTCGATGCAAAAATGAAAGCTGTGAAGTAGGTGATCTTGTTTGGCTTTATAATCCACAACGTCGTCGAGGCTTGTCTCCTAAATTGTAAAGGAATCTCATCTGTATTTTATAAGAAGTTCGGCCGTTTGGACGAGTTAAAAAACCAGCAGCCTAAAGTTGGAAGAGTACTGAGATTAGTAGGTTGGAAGATGGTTCTCGATCTTTGCTGTATATGGTAACCAGGAAGTCATATACAGACAGGGTAAGCTACGAGGATATATGGCATGCTCTAACTAATTTGAAGAAAATGGTGTGCAATTATGACATCAAGAATTTGGCCTTACCCAAGATAGGCCATGCACAAGAAAATCTGGATTGGAAGATTCTCAGAAGCATGTTTGAAGTGATCTTCCGAGAAACCGGCGTACGAATTACCGTGTGTTGTATTAACCCAAAGAATTCGTATCCTTCAAAGCCTGTAGATTGTTATTTCTTCTTGAGGGGTTCATGCAGAGCTAAAGAGTTCTGTAGATTCCGCCATCCTGGGCCTACATCTGGAGTTGTTGATCAGGACGCTCAGATCTAAGAGGGGAGCAGTGTAACGAAATAGCCCATCTCCGATGCATGGTATGAGACGAATTAGAGGTGGGCTACTCCAGAATGTTCTAGTACATACCTACTTTTACATATAAGCATACCTTCTATGAGTTAAGTGGAGTTGTTAAATTATTTTCGTGCTGTACACTTATAAATAAATATATTTATATAAATTAGAACCGCTCGTTTTATTTAATCTCGCTACAGTATTATTTCTGCGAAAACGCAGAACTTTAGTTCGTAGTTTATTTACGAAAATTGCTATTGTTGCTAACCTAACCTGGGAACTCTTACAAGTAAAGTACAATGAGTTTTGTGAAGTGGAGAGTGCGGTACTTGAAAGTATATTCGAAGAAGGTTCCGAAGAAGAGTTAATCAGTGAGATGGATGCAAAGGACAAATACAAAGCAAGGTACTAACTTGAGTACAAATATGATGACAGAACAGGTTCAGTAAATTCAGAGTCATCAAGTGTCAAATTATTCCGAGTTTGCAGTCTAAGTTTGGCAGAGAGGATCTCCAGATTGAAGTTTACAGTAGAGAACTCTTAAAGTTAATTTTGAGTCGAGTTTCTATTAGTCCTTGTAATATTTCTGCTCTTTATGATATGATTGAGAGTCAACTTCGTTCACTTGAGACCTTAGACAAAACTGCTGACAAGTTTGCTGCGATATTTTATCCTTTTATTGAATAATGTTTCCCAGAAGATATGATTCGACTATGGCATCTCATGTTTCCGTGTCCATGGTAAATATCAGAAAAACTGCTAAAGTTACAACTTTAGAAACAAGATTGGGCTAATAAGCTTTTAAAAGAGTGAAGTTCAAAATGAACAAAAAATATATTTAGCAACGGAAGGTTTTCGTTTACCGGCTGAAAATAAATATAAATTCAATAGCCTTGTTGCCAAGGAAAATGTAAAATTACAAAGAACTGATCAGCCCTTGGCGTCAGCTGCTGGGTTAATAAATTATGAGGTTTACAGGTGTATATTTTTATTTTAAGTATTTTTTTAATGGAAATTTAATTTTTTAATTTAATTAGGAAACAATGACTGATATGCACTATTTAAAAGGTTTATAAAACTAAAAAAACAACACTCAAAATCAAAACAGCAACTTAACTTCAAAGGTTAATGAACAACAACACAACACGATACAAAAATTAAAAATTTTTTTTTTAATTAATTAGATGGCTTTGGTAAAGACCAATTAGCCAGACAATTTTTTCTCTAACTATATTAATTAAAAAAACAAATAAAGAAAAAAGGAAAAAAAACTTAAAACTTAAACAGAAATTTAAAGAAAACTCATCCCTCTTCACAATAACAATGCTTAAAGTATTAGTAGTGTAAAAGTTAAGTGTGAGCAGTTTTTTAACTTTTATTTTCTATTTTTTTTTGTGTTTTTTTTGTGTTATTATTATTTTTTTTGTGTTATTATTATTATTTTTTTTTTAATAATTTTTTCGTCGCCCACTTACAAAATCTAACTAGTTGCAGAATTGCTAACAATTTTGGCGTGATTATATAAGCAGTACAATATATTAATATTCTTATTGAAAATTATACAATTTAAATTTATGGGTAAGCAAATTTTGTTATTAACAACTTCATTATAAAATTTATCTGTTCTTTGACTATTTAATGAACAACCAAGTAGAATGTGTGTTAAGTCTCCACATTCACCACATAAACATGAGGAATTATCAATTAAACCAATTTTACATTTATAGCTTGGTGACATTGCATGACTTGCTCTTATTCTGTTTAAGGTAATAATAAAGTTCCTGTTGTTTTGGTACAGTACCGACCTGAATTGGGAAAGAGTGGTATAACTTTCACAAATTAGCGGAGTTTTCTTTCTTAGCCAATAAGACTGTGTGAGTACTGAAATTGACAGTTCATGGATAGGAATTATATAACTTGCGGATTTAGCAAATGCTTTTGTGATAAACTTGTTACTAATTAGTTGCCTTCTTAGTTGTAACGGTGGTTCTACAGCTTCTGCTTCCATAATATTTATTGGGGTTGACTTGAGATATCCAAGACATATTTTTAGACTTTTGTTTTTTTGGGTTTCTATTTTGTCTAAATGAATTTGTGCCGCTGATCCATACAAATGACTACCATAATCCAGGATTGATCTTATCATGGTTCTATAAAATAACAAGGCGATATTCGGGTCAGCCTTCCATTTTGTATAACAAAAGGCTCTCAGTATGTTAATAGCATTTTCAGACTTTTTTGTTATTTGATGGATACAACATTTCCATAACAGTTTCCGATCTAGATATAATCCTAAGTATCTCACAACATTTTTTATTTGGAAATTATAAGGTCCCAGTTTTACATGATCCTGTTCAATGTTTCGTTTTCGGCTAAATAGACACACCTCTGTTTTGTGTTCAGAAAGTGTAAAATAATTTTCATTCAGCCACTCGATGAAGATGTCATAAGTTTTATTTAATTCATATTTACAAGTTTCAAAGTTTTTCCTTGTACAATAAAAAACAATATCATCTACAAATTGTATTGTTCGTATGTTTTGAAGTTTAACACTGACATCCATTGTATATAATAAAAACAAAACAGGACTTAAAATACTGCCTTGGGGGAGTCCTAGGTTCGTAGTTCTAGGTATAGTGGTTACCTGGTTTATTTTTATAAGTATTTTCCTGTTTGTGTACAGCGAGGTTATAAAGTTCGCTAATTGCGTATTAAATCCAATCGAAATCAATTTATTGGTTAAAACATCTAGGTTAACGTTATCAAATGCACCTGTAATATCGTTGAAACCTGCCATAGTCATGAGGTTACTAGTAAATCTAGCTAAAATATCTGTTACAATTACTGTTAATGCTTCCAATGTTGACCTAGATTTTCTGAAGCCATATTGTATATCAGGTAGAATATGTTCTTTCTTTAACGATTGCTCAAGACGATTTTTGATAAGTCTCTCGAAGGTTTTCAACACACATGAAGCTAATGATATGGGCCTATAGGAGGTTGGAATGAAATCCTCCTTCCAACTTTCGGGGATCGATGTTTGTCCTGTCCATATTGCGTTAAGTATACTTAAGAGAGATTTTTCTGATTTATTGGTAAGTTGTAAAGCATGGAATAAGAGATATTATCTATACCAGGAGAGCTATTGTTGGTATGTTTGATAGATCGTTCCAGTTCCCAGATCAAAAATCTTTCGCTAAGATAGGTCGTATTCTTTGCTACTGAAGAAATTTGGAGGTCACATTCATCCCGGTTGGTTGGTACCCATGGCGGTGAAATTTTGATATGAAATTCTTCTATCCAGTTTGAATTTGGGTCTATTGGTAGTAATCTATTTTGGACTTTTCGATTTTTATAATTGTTTACCTTTTTCCAAATTTGTGAAATAGGGGTATGGCTGTTTAAGCTTGTACAGTATTCAACCCATTTTTGCCTTTTTGTAAATTTGAATGTGCGTTTGGCGCAAGCATCCATTTTTTGAATTCAATTAAATTTTCTCTATTTGGAGTTCTCTTATACTTATCAAAAGCTAATTTTCTTTGATGAGCAGCATTTTTACATGTTTCATTCCACCAAGGCTTCGGACAGTGATTGTGGTGCTTGTCCGACCTGAAAATTTTCTTGGGATGGCAATTTCTACAGCTTCATTAATCATAGAAAGGAGTCCATCATAATTTTAAGCTATATCTCTGTGTTCGAGATTAGCTACATATAGATTCCAATTGACATTTTTTAACTGCCATATACTGTGCTTCGATGGTTCAGCTAAGTCATGATCATCTTTAACATTGAGTGTTATCAATATGGGTAGGTGATTTGATCCATGTGGGTCCTCTATTGTTGTCCATGTAAAAAACTGTACAATATCTTGAGAAAACAGAGTTAAATCAATTGCGTTTTTACTACTTAAGGGAACTAATGTTGGAGATCCGCTGTTTAAAAAAATAATATTACAATGGTTTATTGCATCAGATAAAATATTCCCATATGTGTCATTAAAATTGCAACCCCAAGAAACATGATGGGAATTAAAATCTGCTATTAGAAAAGGTTTTGGTACATTAGCAAAAAATTAATTCCACTCTTGCAGTGTTATTTTCTTTCTTGGTTCAATATATAACGACACTATATAAATGGTTTTTTTATTAGGTAATAGCTTAATTTATGAGAAAAATTTACTTTAGTATTTATTAGTAATTATTTTTTTTATTTAGTATTATTTCTTCATAGTAAATGCTTGCTTTAATTAATATGGCCACCCCTCCATAACCGTCTGGACGGTCTTTACGACTAATATTGTAATTTTTAAAATTATAATACTTTCCCTCTTTGAACCCAATTTCAGATAACATCGCAAGAGCGATGAATTCCTTCTTCATTCTCATGAAGAAGGAATTCCAAGTTTTTTTTATTTGAAACTGCTGATCGGCAGTTCCATTGAATAATATTTATTTTCTGTGTTGAATCTGCGAATTTGATATGTTTTCTGATAGATCTATATTTAATTGTTTACTAATTATACATTCTAGTTCCGTTTTGGTGATATTATAATTATTAGTTCTCTTAATTGTAGAGATAATGTTTGCCACTAATTCTGAAATTATTTTAAGATTCTCTGAAGTTAACCCTGAATTATGTGTTGAAAAATCGGAACTGTTTACATTTTTAACGTAACTAGGGCTGTTTAGAATACTATAATTTGGACCTATAGTCCTAGGTTGAGAAATGATTTCTCGATGGGTTATATCAATTGGGTCTGGAGTCAGTCTTTTAACTGGCTTATGAAACTCACCAGTTGGTTTTTTGTTACTTTTTGTTACAGACTCTATTGTGAGTTTGTAAATGGTGTGAAGATGACTCTCCGAAGAAATAGAAGTTTGGAGGAGATTGAGTCGAGCATGAGGGTAGAAGCTCCGTACGGGTTGGTTGTGGAATGGAAGTCTTTTGATAGGCCATGCCTTCGTTTGGGTTATTTTTAGTAGTAGTTGAACGATTGGCAGTAGAAGCGTAACAGTTTCTGGGAATTAATTTGTTAGCATCATGAAAATTTACATTGGCTGATGACATAGTTTCTTTGATTAATTTTTGTCGGTGAAATTCCGGGCAATCTTTCAAATTAATAGTAAAATGATCTCCCATGCAACTAAAACATTTTGGTGTTATTTCTACTTCCGTACACTCTTTCGAGTTGTGATCTTTGTTACATTTATAGCATCTGGGTCGAGATTTGCATTGATTTTCTAGATGCCCGTAACGCAAACAATTAAAACAAAGTAGTACTTTTTGTTTGTATAACTCTACCTCTTTTATGACTTTATTAACAATACCATATTTAGGTAATGTTTGTGTTTTAAAACTGATAATGCATGATTTTGTTGGAACAAATTCTGTCGAGTCACCTGTTGTATTCTTACGATTAATTCTTTTAACATTTAAAACTTCGAACGGTAAATGGGGTTCATAAGATTTAATTTTATTTTTAAGGTAATCTTCAGAAAATTCCGTCGAAATATCTCGTATTACGCCTTGTTTAACAACAATAAATTTGGGAACATAAATATCTAAATTATTATCAATAAATACTTCAGCGTTTTTGTTACTGATAAGGTAATTAGCGTTTTTTGTATCCTTCATTTTAATTCGAATTCTATTGCGACCTATTGCATCGATACTTAAAATATTATTGTCCAATTTAGGAAAATTTGTTAAAATTATATCCCCGACCCTTAAAGCATTTAGTCTCGCTGAAAAATTTATTTGGTTGTTTTCCACATAAACATGAAAAGGGCCCTGATCGTTTGAGTCATAAATAAAAACCTGTTTCTGCCTTTCGGGTTGAGATTGGAATTAATTTCCGTCTTTCAAAGTATTAGACTGTTCGGTAATTCAATTTGGTTTACTTACATTTAGATTTTCGTATGAATTACTTATACCTGAATCTGTGACTTGCATATTCATGTCTTGCTGATCTGGAGAATCAAACAAAAGATCATCGGGTGGCTCGGGGGGTGGCCCCCCGTCTTGCAAACTCATTGTATATTTTTTACTCTATCACTATCACTATGTTTTTACAGAAGTAATTTAATGAGTTTTTAAATCGGTTTTGTTAAAATTTTAAACACTCGAAATCACCGGCCGAAGTATATACGTCTGGTACGCTCGAGTAACAATACAGAACTGAAAATTAAAAAATTATTACGAATGATCTAATCCAAAAATTAGAATTTGTGAAACTTCAAATAATAGCTAATTTCAACTTACATTGAAGAAGACTACCGATTGCGAGGAAACTGTACCGATTCTACCAATCGTATATTATATTACTAGTCCCAGTACTTGGTCTCGTTGGCAACAATGTCGCTGTTCACACCTTCTCTAGTCTCTTCGACTTTTCTTCTCATATATCTATAGTATAATTTTTTTCTTTAAATATCGAATAATAAATATATAAAAAAAATTATTTGATACGCCCCTGGCTGATGCGTGACACCGACCAGAAGCTGTTTACTTCTAAATGTTTTTGCCGAATCATCTGGAAACCAAGATTAACGGCGTAATTGTCGAATTTGACCTCGCCTTAGTTGCGTTTTAATTTTAAATACACTGACCGTCAAAAAAAGGCCACCCTATAAATTTCCAAAAATAGAAATTCATTAGAAGTTTTATGCAGTGTTTCAAATTGTATACTCAACATTTTTAATTTTTAAAACAAAAAATGACCATTACTGCTTGATTCCCTATCATAATCTATTTAATTAGAAGGCTACAAAAGAAAATAGTGTAATATCGAAACGAATTACAAACAATAAAAATTACGAGTGAACTTAAACAAAATTGTCTAATATCGGGTATTATGCCCTAAAACATTAATAACTATTTGCATACGATTTGGAAGGGAAAGGAACAAATATTAAATACAAACTTGACGAATACGTTCATATTCTTCACGAAGCATCTTTGGAAGTTCTGCAAGACTTTATGATGGGCCTGGTTGACTTCTAACCTAACGATGAATTTCATCCCAAAGATGTTCGATGGTATTCCGATTAGGGCTGCAGCCTGGTCATTTTAGAGTATTAATTCCTACTTCTCCCAAGTAATGTGTCACGATTCTTGCAGTATGCGGCCGTGCATTATCATGCATAAAGACGAAATTGTCCCCAATAAATGGACCAAATGAAACTAATGCTTCTGCAAAAACATCCTCTGTATACCGGTGAGCATTCAGAAGGCCATTGATGAAAATAAGTTTAGTTAGAGCTTCAAATGAGATTCCAGACCAAAGTATGACATCACCACCGCCAAACTTTCTTCTCTGGGACATATAAGTCTGGGTATATCTTTCATTTCTTCATCTCCAAACCCTCTCTCGACCATCCGCGATTCTAAAGAGAATTTGGCCCCAATCCTGTATATGCTAGTGTTGATGTTGTCGAGCAAAAATTAATCGATTCCTACTGTGTCCAGGTTGTATTTCGGTAACAATAGCCTTCTTGCCATTAGTAAATTGAGGCGTCTTCTAACCGTTCTCACTTACATTCACATTTCGAACCTCCTGCAGACGCTTTCTTGCAGCAATTACAGTGGAATGGCGATTTCTTAAAAGTACCATCAGGATAAGACGATCATCTCTCTGGGAGGTAACTCTTCTACGACCGAAACCATTGATATGTACCAGTGTCTATAAAGCGATAAAAAGCTCTCCGTACTGTAGTTCTCGAAATACCTAAAGTTTCGGATACATAAACTTGACTTCTTCCGTCTTATAGCAAGGCAATAATTCAGGCAACATCCACTATAGAGAACACCATATCTTAATTATTCACTTAGTCGAAATCCACGTTTGAAAAGCTAAATTACTGTTTAATTAAATGTTTTCAACTTAGAAGATAAACAGCAACTACATCAAAACTGTCAAAAACAAGCATACATGATTTAAATTGAGACGCAATAGAAGCAGCGCATAAAACTTCCATTTGGGTTTTATTTTCGGAAATTTATAGGATGGCCACTTTTATTGCCGTTCAGTGTAAGTTCCCACAAAAATTTGAAGACTCAGCACCTTTAGGGTTCAATTTCGTGCAAAAAGGCGTGGCTGCGAGTAAAACTTCGTTTTCGTTAAGTTTGAACAATCCGGCAAAGTTTCCGCTTAATTCCATGAGTTTTGGTGAGAAGAAGGTGATTTAAGCTCAAAATGCCATGTGGTAATCTTTATAATACGAGTTAATCACCGTTTGTTGTAAGCTATATCCTGTGACGAGCGATTTGATAATAGCGTCTGAGGGCTAAGTAAGCCGACATAGTTTTAAGTGGAAAATAAGCAACCGAGTTTGAAGAATCACATATTGTTATCATCCAGGATAACCTGAAGCCCAGTTTTAGTATTTGATTTGATTTCCCCCAGGATTTGTCCAGCCCCCATTTAGTGTCTTCCAAAGATCAGGTTTTGATTGTTTGAAGTTTGTGGGACGTTTTTTGTTAAAATCAAACTTGTAACGTTTAAAACGTTACATTTTTGTTCTTATTAATTTCAAAGTACTTTCCACTATTTTCTGCGCATACTATTTGATTTTTATTGATAATAAGTTCTTTTTTCCTTTGTTTGTATTCCTATATTTTATTTCAATATTTTCCTATTACAAATAAATCCGCTGATTAATTTCTTAAGTCCCCTCGTAGTCCTACCTTCGCTTACTTTACCGTACAAGAAACAGAAACCCCACTCCTAAATAATTTACTTCTATCAATCCGACCCGATTTAATTTTTTTTTAAAATGAACCAGCAAACGAGAAGGTATTATTATTAAAAATATAAGTCCTCGTGGTCAGAAACTTCCAACGGTCTGGCCACCTCGGTTTTTATTCAAGAGAATCCACCTCGGTTTTTATTTAAGAGAATCCACCTTGGTTTTTATTCAAAAGAATCCACCTTGGTTTTTATTCAAGAGAATCCATCTTGGTTTTTATTCAAGAGAATCCACCTTGAAGAATACGAAAATGAAATTTTTTTTGGAATAAGAAATCCATCTCGATTTTGAAAGTCCGCATGGCTTTGGATTGGAGAGGGATCCACATGGTTTCGGCTTAGCGGCATGGTTTTTGCAGACATTGTATGGTCCGAGTTGAGAAGGAACAGCAGGAGGATTTCTCATAGAGTAGAGCTAAGTTTCTTTATTTCTTGAGATTTTGTATATAGATGCTTAATTCCCTGTTGTTAGAACCTCAATTTAATTGTTATTACATTTTGAATTATTAAAATATAAATAAATAAAGATATGTGTTAAAGAAATTATTTTATTAATAATTCCCGATTTCTCAAATTAAGTTAGTTTATGCCGAACATCACCCCTGAGGGGTTTCAATGTGCAATGGGTGAGCTAGCCGTTACACAATTGGCGACCAACGTACGTAAACTATTTAATTTGTTGATTTTGGGTTTTATTAATGGATTTTTCTCACACTTTCTTTATTAAATTTGTTTCCGTAAAATCTATTTCAATTTTTTGCATTTTTTTTTTCTATCAATAAGTAATTTAAATAAAAAAAGGAGAACTCATTTGAGTTATCAGCTTATCAGTTTTTGTGTATATGTGTATTTTGTGTAAAACAAGGTATTTGTTTGACCATTTATTTAAACGTTTACTTTAGATTTTTGAAAAGCGAAGTTTTTGTTTTCTAATTATATATATATATAAATAAATCTTACTTTGCTATCTACATAAAATAAGAAACTTTTAATACTATACTCACAACGATCTAAATCTAGATGATAAGTTTATAGTAATGGTTAGTTTTCATAATACAAGGCGCGTTCTAAAAGTTTGCATATAAGTTCAACACTATAATTTTATTTAAATAATTTTTTTTGAAACAAGCGTTAAGTAATATGCTTTATGCGTCAACTAAGGCAATCTTTTAGGTGGTTTCCTCTCTTCTTAAATGTTGTTGCAAATTTAATTCACATACATTTCTAGTTCCAATTTAAGGATTTATTTTATATTTTGCTATAATTGTTAGACCTTCTTATATATTATACATTACATTGCAATATTTTCGATCTATTCCAATTTTTGGGTGAGTTAACCTGCTTGCACTACATGCCTAGTAGTTAAACTATATATATTTTTTTTTTAATACCTTTTGCTATTATCTTGTATTCCTATATGCATCTGCGTCTAGTCCGTTTTTTTACGAGTATTTTTGCCCTTTGTATTTAATAATTATTTATCAATATGTCTCTTCCACTTAATCCAAATCATTTAAAGTCGGATGAACTGGCTTATGAAATTCAGACAAGAGATGTTGATGTGCCAAGAACAGTTGAAGAAAAAAGGAGAGTTCTTCGTGGACTTTTAACACAGGAAGTTTTTAATCGTAGCTTTTCATCTGCCTCCAATGACTTGTCATTCGAAGAAGATTTCAGAGGTGCAACAACAACTTTGAAGGAATTGACTACACTTATAAACAATTTCACTGGCACAAAGAACTCATCACCATATAAACAGTTAACGGATAGATTGACACATTTGTCTGGTAGGATTTCCAAATTGAATGCTACTAAGGATGAGGAAATTAAAATTAAGCGAGAAATTAGGAACAACCTCGTCAACTTAGAAGGAGTTTTGGCTGAGAAAATTCAAGTGGACTTACAAGAGGACGCTAATGATGAAATGCTTCCCCAAAACGCTTCTACGCCTATTGCATCAAGATCCTTTGGTACTGTTGTTAAATCCGTCCCGATTTACAAATGGGGAATTAAAAAGTTTTCCGGTCGAGAACAAATTATTCCGTTTTTAGAGCAAATTGAAGCATTAAAAGCCTCAAGAGGATGTACGGACCAGGAGTTATTTCTATCTGCTGGAGACCTTTTTGAAGGCTCTGCGTTTGTTTGGTGGCACAATCATTTTCTTAAGAGATCTTTTCATGATTGGTCAGAACTTGTTACAGCTCTTAAAAAAACCTATTTGCCTGAAGATTATGAACGTAATTTATGGGATCAAATACGTTCTACCAAGCAAAGTTTTAGGGAACCCGTTACTACTTTTATTTCAAATTTCGAAGCGCTTTTCCACAGGCTTCCAAATAAAGTACAACAATGTGAAATGGTTTCGGAAATCAAAAGAGGCCTTCTTCCAGACTACATTAAAGCCTTAGCCTTGCACGAAGTAAGCACAATTGCAGATTTAACAAAATTTTGTAGAAAAATAGAGTCAGCTTTGTCTACTATAAGGACTCAAAATCCTACGTTTCATAAAAGATTTCAGGAGACAAATTCTTTACAAGTGATTTGCTGGAATTGTGGTATTAAAGGACATACATTCCCGGAGTGTAGATCTGAACGTACCGTATTTTGCCATGGTTGCGGTAGTAAAAATGTCTATAGGAAGAATTGTAGTTGCTCTTCAAAAAACGAGCAATCTGGTGTCAACATCAACCCACCAGCCCCGTCTACGTCGAACACAGAAAAGCCGACAACAAAAGACAAGCACATTCCAGGAAAATCTCTACAAAAAAGGTCACGACAATAGACCGACGACAAATTAATTTGCATAATAGTGATTCCCATTCGTCTTCTAATACAGTATTGCATAACAATGATAATAAAATTGTCTCTTTTTCTAATTTTAATTCAAACAGTAATATAGACAAAAACGTATCTAATTTATTACCTACTTATTCTTCAAAAGTTGACGATTCTGATGATGAGTCTATCATTTCTCTGAGTAATAATTTGACTTCAGATAGTAATTTAACTTTAGTTCCTATTTTGCCTTCTGAGAAACTAACTACTAATCCATTGTTGGACAAGCACGGTTCTGATAATCGTCCATATATATCTATTTCAATAGATGGTGAGGTTATTTCTGCACTTTTGGATTCAGGTAGCAACGTTTCTATCCTAGGTTCATCATCATTGTATTTATTAAAAAAGTGTAAGCTAACTTTAAATTATGATGTTTCTATTTGCTTAACAACAGCTGATGGTAGTCTTCAAAATACTATCGGTTCTGTTGATTTACCCGTATCTTTGCAGAATATCACACATATATTGAAATTTTTAGTAGTACCGTTCGCGTCATAAAAAACTGGTACAACTCTTATTACCGAAAATCATGTTTTTCAAGTTGTGTAAGTTGATCTTGTCACATGTGTCATTCTAATTTCTAGAGCACTGTTGCCAGTTCAACGAAAATATTATATGAAATCAGCTAAAAGCAGGGCTGTGTGACAGACCGCCAGTTTTGAGTATTCTAAAAACTAAAATATCGAGCATTCTCGATCAGTCAGTCACATTAAATTTGTTTAAACATGCATCCTAAAAAATTCTCATATTAATTTTGTAATTTTTCATTATCTCAATTAAGTACTCATACCTTGATTTGTGTTTTATTATAATGTATGAAAATATTGCAATTCAAATATAGTGATAGATAAAATCAATCTAGACATAAGTTTAAATTATTATAATAAAACATTACAGTGAGGTATTGGATTGTAACTGTCACTTTATAATCTACGTAGGATAAAGTATAATGTTAGTTTTTGTTAATGTTATCGTTCATATAATAAATAATAAATTAATCTTGGCAGTTGGCCTGTGACTAAACTTATTGATACAAAATACAGTTCGTGTTCGCTAGGTAATTGAAGTAAAAAATTAGATACAGTAGATGCGTTCCAATATTCCCTGTGCCAATAATCTAGGTTTAAAGATCCTTTAAATATTTTGCATATTAGCTAAACCCTATCTCTGGTTATTCAATTTATTAAATACGTTTTTTTGTTGTTAATGATAAAAATAATACCTATGTAATAATATCTTTATTTTTTTTAATTAGATTTAGTGCAATTCCGTTATCTGTGATGGCAACAGCGAATTAATTCACGAACCACTGTATCCAGTCTGAACCCAGGTTTACATTGGGAAAAAAAAGTGTACCAGTTTTATATGACGGGAAGTGTACCTTCTATTTCTCAAAAAATAATTTTAGGTATGGACTTTGTAAGAATTTTTAAACTTAACTTAGATTTTTCCAATTTTACCTTTAATTCTGTCAATTCAATGGAGTTTTCAACATGTGTTGTTAACACTATTAGTGACAAACACAGCCTAACACCTTCTCAATCAGTTCAACTCGATTCCGTGATGAAATTATTTAAAGAAATAGGTCCAGTAGATTCTATTGGTAGAACTCATCTTTACACTCATCACATTGATACAGCAGGCAATAAACCAGTTAAACAAAGGCAGTATCCTTTGTCTCCTGCCATGCAAAAAATTTTAAATGAAGGAGTTGATGAGATGCTACGTTTAAAGGTGATCCAACCCTTAACTACTCCTACTCCTTGGCTTAGCCCACTGTGGCTTGTTAAAAAAAAAGACGGTACATACCGCACATGTTTTGATGGTCGTAAATTAAACTCTGTTACGATACCAGATAGTTACCCTATGCCACTTGTTGATACTGTAATTTCTAAGGTTCGAGATGCAAAGTATATTTCATCTATTGATCTCCGTCATGCATTTTATCAGATACCTCTAGATGAAGAATCTAGATTAAAGACTGCGTTTTCAATTCCTAACAGAGGAGTTTTTTGTTTTAATGTCTTACCGTTCGGGTTAAATAATAGTGCACAAGCTATGAGTCGCTTGATGGACTATGTCATTGGACCAAAACTTGATCCATATGCATTTTATTATATTGATGACATTATAGTTGTTACCCCAGATTTCGACACCCATATAAGAGTACTCAAAGACCTGTTCAGACAATTAAAATCCGCTAATCTTACTGTTAATTTTGATAAATGTGAATTCTGTAGACCCTCATTGAAGTTTCTTGGTTTTATAGTTGATAAAGAAGGTTTACGAACCGACCCAGATAAGGTACAGTCAATTCTTGACTATCCTGTGCCTCAAAATACGACACAGATACGTCGTTTAATTGGGTTGATAGGATATTATCGTCGTTTCCTCCGTAATTTCAGTACTGTTAGTAGCCCCATCTCCGATTTGTTGAAAGGAAAGAAAAAAGGACAATCTATTACCTGGACCAAAGAGGCAGACGAAGCGTTCATCAAAATAAAAGAACTTTTGACTAGTGCTCCTGTACTAGCCAGTCCAGACTTTTCTAAAAAATTCTACTTAGCTTGCGATGCTTCCGATCATGGAGTAGGTAGTGTTCTTTTTCAAAAAGACGATGGTTTCGAACATCCCGTCGCTTACTTCAGCAAAACGCTAAATAAATGTCAGCGTAAGTACAGTACCACTGAGAAAGAGATGCTTTCAATCTTACTATCCATTGAAAAATTTCGAGGATACATTGAAGGTACTGAGTTCTGTGTTATAACAGATCATGCTTCCTTACAATGGTTAACTACGATGAAAAATCCATCACCTAGGTTAGCTAGATGGATAATGAAATTATCTTGTCATAAATTTTCGATTATACACCGCAGTGGTTCATTAAATGTAGTGGCAGATTCACTATCTAGAATTCCCAATAACATACCGGAAGTTTGTGTCTTAAACTTGTCTAATTTAAAGCCAGATGTTTTTTATAAGTCATTAATTAAAAAGTGTTCAGAAAATCCAGAATTGTATCCTTCTTTTCGAGTACAGGACAATGTTCTTTATAAGCACGTTTTCCCGAAAACTAAATTTGGTGAATCTTCCACCGAATGGAAGGTTTTTGTTCCTGCACCGAATAGACAAGAAGTCCTTAAGATGTACCATGATGAACCTACAGCTGGTCACTTCGGGGTGTCTAAAACACTAGGGAGAATATCTGAAATTTACTATTGGCCAAGAATGAGATCTTCGGTGGTGAAATATATCTCCAAGTGCAAAATTTGTGCATCCTGCAAGTCATCAAATCTACCTCCAGCTGGTAAAATGGGCAATTATAGAGATATTAATTATCCATTTCAGTTTCTTTCCGCTGATTTATTAGGTCCCTACCCTCGGTCTAAAAACGGGAACCGTTATCTTTTAGTCGTCACAGATTGGTTTACAAAATTTGTGTTTGTTCATACCATGTCAAGTGCAACATCTAAGGGAATTGTTAGGTTTATAGAAAACCAATTTTTTTTGTTATTTGGAGTGCCTCAGATATTTGCATGCGACAATGGCTCACAATTTATTTCTAAGGAATTTAAAGATCTTATGTCCAGGTATGGAGTGAAAAAAATTTGGTATAACGCAAGGTATTTTCCACAGATTAATCCAACAGAAAGGGTAAATAAAACCATAACTACAGCCATTCGTTCTTATATACACGACAATCACAAAGATTGGGATAAGGAAATTTATAAAATTGCACAGGCAATTCGACTTGCCAAACACGAAGTCACGAAATTTTCTCCGTCATTCTTAACCTTTGCTAGGAACATTTCTACAAACGGTTCTTTCTTCGGAAAAATAGAAGACAGAGCAGATAATGACATTAACATTAACTGTCATTTGTTTTCTCCCAAACCTCCTGAGGAGCTATCACCTTTGTTTTCTGAAGTGCAAAAGAGGTTGCGTCACTCGCATGCAATTAACTCTAAGCGCTACAACTTGCGTAAACGCACACTACATTTCAATGTAGGGGATAAGGTCTGGAAGAGAAATTTTGTACTTTCCAAGGCTGTCGACAACTTTTCAGCTAAACTAGCACCTAAATTTATACCCTGTGTTGTCCATAAGGTAATTTCACCCTTAGTTTATTCCTTGAAAGATCTGGATGGCAACATCCTAGGAGATTTCCATATTAGAGACATCAAGTTAGATGTTACTGACCTTTCTGAAGATGAGTCCTCAAAATAATCATTGTTTTGTTGCTTTACTTTGTCTATGATCTTTTATACACTACATTATAGTGGATTATCTTTTGTTAGAAGAAAAAAAAATTAAAATCAATTTATTACACCTTTTTATCTATCTGTTATCCTTGCCTTGTTGCCTAGTGTTTGTAAGGGATTACACGTGGTGTCATTTTGGTAATGTAAGAGATGTTCATTTTTGTGGTTGATTATTCTTTATTTTATTCTCTAGGATGATATTGATTTATAATACATTCTGGATATTCTATTTTTTGTTGATTTTGTTGATTGTTTATTAACCAGTAGTTATTCTATAACTATCTCGGTTGAGTTGCTTTTCCTATAGTATAGGTTAAGTTAACTTATTTTAGTGTCAAGACACTTTCCCTCTTCTGAAACTAAAGTAATTTTATGCATTACTCTTCATGAGACTCTAGTGTAAATTTATGGCGTTTTGGAGTAATTTTTGCTAGCTTTTAATAAAACTATGCACCCTTTGGTCGTATTTTTTCCGCATGGTTCATGCATTATGCAGTTTTCTAATTTGTGCGTAATCATCGTTTCCATTTTAACAGAAAAACTATGGCAGTTTATCTTCTATTTATATTTGTGTTTGTTCTATCTATTTCAACCACATACACTAGTTTTTGTATATTTTTATCAAAAATATACTGGCGTCCAAAACAATTTTCTTGGTATAATTGAGCATCGTATTCTTTATTTCCACTCGTTTTAGATCTCAATAACAGAGTGTTTTCGTAGTATATTTAGGAAGACATAATATCGAGAAATTAAATTTTGTTTCTTTTTCTTCTTCAAATCTATATAGGATCTTAGATTATGGTATTATTTCATGTTTAAACGATTATATTTATTCATTTATTTTGTTTTCAATGATTATTAGTAGCGTAACATATTGAGACTCATACTTTTGTAAATATTTACCTTAACTTAATTAATCTATACTGGAATAATTTTATTTAGTAATTTTTATTTAACTAATGCAATTTTATGTATTAGACCAGTATAGTTAGCAAATTTTATTAATACTGATTAAATTTTTCCTGGGATACGTTTAGTTACCTACCCCAACTTATTATTAATTTGACGGTGTATAATAATTTACACTTAAAATAGAACTTGTTATTTTTGTTTTAAGAATTATTAGTTCATTTTTTTTCACTAAACTTTATTAAGAGTTATAGTTTTAGAATAGTTTTTTTAGTGCGGTGACACTATAAATCACTATTTGATTTTTGTTGACAATAATATTAATTTAATTAAAAAAAAAAAATTTCATGAGTATCTTTGAGATATTAGCTATTATTTGTTTCTTGTTATTTTTGTTACCTTTAACGGATTAACCGTGATATGCAAATATTGTTTTAATTTCAGCCATAAAATCTCGCTCTTCAATTTAAAAGTAAAAGACAGTTTTTTTTTCTCTATATTGCAGAATTTAATTGTTACAGCAAATCTTGATTAATATAACTAAACACAGCACTTTTTGATTACATTATCACTATTATTTATAATATGTTCAGCAGTTTAAAAAAAAAGAGACAAAAAATATTGTTACTTAGTGTGTTCACATTTCGGATCTGTAAAACTTTTATAGAAATATGTTGTAGTTTCGATTTCTAATTTTTTGCATCTTTAATTCAAATTAAAAGTTGTATTCTGTTATTTCACGTTGTAGATAGGTCGTTTCTAGATTTTTATTTTACAATGTGCATTGTATGATCCTTCGTATTTTTTTTTCTTGATCGTTTCTTGATCGAAGTAAAGTTTTGTATTCCTCATGATTCGAATATATTTATTTTATAGGAGTCACGTTCGGTATTTCCCACTTCTTTTTATTTTTCTGTGTCACTTTTAAGCCTTCTTCTTTGGGTATTTGTACTATTGTCTCAGTTTGCCTTCTGTTCTTGTTTTCTCTTAGTTCTGCTTTCTGATTAGTATTTCTCAAAAATTTTTCAGTCAGTCTTCAAAATTTTTTTTCCTGGTGGGGGGAGCGTGTAACGTTTAAAACGTTACATTTTTGTTCTTATTAATTTCAAAGTACTTTCCACTATTTTCTGCGCATACTATTTGATTTTTATTGATAATAAGTTCTTTTTTCCTTTGTTTGTATTCCTATATTTTATTTCAATATTTTCCTATTACAAATAAATCCGCTGATTAATTTCTTAAGTCCCCTCGTAGTCCTACCTTCGCTTACTTTACCGTACAAGAAACAGAAACCCCACTCCTAAATAATTTACTTCTATCAATCCGACCCGATTTAATTTTTTTTTAAAATGAACCAGCAAACGAGAAGGTATTATTATTAAAAATATAAGTCCTCGTGGTCAGAAACTTCCAACGGTCTGGCCACCTCGGTTTTTATTCAAGAGAATCCACCTCGGTTTTTATTCAAGAGAATCCACCTTGGTTTTTATTCAAAAGAATCCACCTTGGTTTTTATTCAAGAGAATCCATCTTGGTTTTTATTCAAGAGAATCTACCTTGAAGAATACGAAAATGAAATTTTTTTTGGAATAAGAAATCCATCTCGATTTTGAAAGTCCGCATGGCTTTGGATTGGAGAGGGATCCACATGGTTTCGGCTTAGCGGCATGGTTTTTGCAGACATTGTATGGTCCGAGTTGAGAAGGAACAGCAGGAGGATTTCTCATAGAGTAGAGCTAAGTTTCTTTATTTCTTGAGATTTTGTATATAGATGCTTAATTCCCTGTTGTTAGAACCTCAATTTAATTGTTATTACATTTTAAATTATTAAAATATAAATAAATAAAGATATGTGTTAAAGAAATTATTTTATTAATAATTCCCGATTTCTCAAATTAAGTTAGTTTATGCCGAACATCACCCCTGAGGGGTTTCAATGTGCAATGGGTGAGCTAGCCGTTACAAACTTTTTTTAAAAATTTAAAAAGAAATAATTAGCCAGTGAAGCGATTAGTTGTTAAATTTTTCTAAATAAACATTATCATTAATACAATAAGATTTGCTCTCCTGTCAATTTAAAAGTTTATAAATAAATATGTTTCATGTATCAGCTAATTGTCATATTTTAGTTTCTTTTTTAAATAAAATTAATTTTTGATAATTAATTAATAATTCAGAAAATTTGGGTAGTTTGATTTCAACATATAACAGTACATCTTTTTCTGCCATTTGGTACATACCCGTAATTTTAAAGTCTCTTTTGTTAGAAGGGTCATTATAATGTTTGTTGATAAATTTAGATTTTGTCTGTAATAACTGTTTATGTACAATAAAAATAAATATGTAATTTTTCTCTTTAACTAGAAGTTTAAATTAATTATTTCTTTAAAAAATATATTCACAACTTTTTAGCAAAGAAAAACCCCATAAAATTCTTTCTAAGCAGCAAGAGAATTTTTTTAAGCGGCATCCTAATTTCAAATAGTTTAGAAATCTCCCTGTTTAGTATTTGCCCAGGGTATCTCAGTAAGTTTTTTCTTGATTTCTTTTTCGTAGTTAATTCTCCCAGTCACCCCAAAAAAAGGAATCCTTATCTACGACCTTGCTCTCCAACCAAAACACGAGTAGCTGTTCGCAAACGTTTAAATTTTTTTGGTTGTAACGTTATAAACGTCACATCTCTATTAATTTATATTTAAATAATTATTTCATTGTACTTTCTTTATTAATTTATTAATTCTTTTACCTCCAGCTTCGCTTTTACTATTTTTTATTAAAAAAGTAGTTGGCGCCCTCTCTTTCTTTTCTTTCTCTTTCTGTCCGGTAGACTAAAATATTCTGTTCCATGTTGACAGAAAAGCTATCTCTATCATAGGCTTATGTCCTATGTCATCTGTGCTAACTCATTTCAATCTCCCACTTAGTTTTTGTCAGTCAACTTTTCTAACGTAGTGGGAATATAATTTTTTGCCTTTTTTTAAAATTTATAAAAGAAGGCAAACATTATTATAAGATTCATTTTTATGGTCTACAAAATTCTCTTGGGCTTATTGGTGGCTTTATTGATAATTTTATTCAAGACCATTGGAGGACCTCACCTAAATTCTAATCAAATCATGAAAATTTATTGACCAGTGGAGGACCTTACCTAAATTCTAATCAAATCATGAAAATTTATTAACCATAACCTAAATTCTTAACAAATTATGAAAATTTATTGACTATTGGAGGACCTAACATCTACAACACACAAGCAGTCCACCGAAGTCATAAGTATCACTAATTATTGTTAAGCTTTGGCAGGGTTGATTATTGTTTTTATTCTTTTTAATAAATATGTTTGGTTAAAATTTGTCTTATTTGGTATCAGCTAAGAGTTCAGGTTCAATCCCTAATTTAAGACAAGACGAACTCACACTTGAGATACTGAGCTAGGCAAGGCATAGGCGATAAGCTCCCATGGTTGATTGAGGTATTATTTTTATAATAGTACTTCAATTCTTTTTGGTAGTCTTATCGTTACATGCTTACCCTATCTCCAAGCCCAGTAATTTTTCAGTTCCCCCTTTTAGCCCCCTATAAGCAAATAATATTATTACATATCTTCATTTCTCACTTTTGAGGCCTCTATTTTTGATATAAGACTCACGAGCAACTCTGTTTTCCTTACATCTCTTCGGCTTTCTTTTCTTCCTGCCGACATTGTTCCATTGCGGCAAAGATATCTCGAATTTCCTCTGTCTTGAGCTCGCTTCTGGTTTTGACCATACAAATTATCGAAAATACATTTTTTCACTTAATCCCAGTTCTGACACCAGTTGTTCAGTTTTTCTTTGAGTTGAGAGATTAAGTGAAGCACGACGAGGTTTAGCTAACTTTATTTTACTCAAAAACTCAATTATAAATATTAAAATTATAATTACATTAATAAGTATTGCTTAGAAACCAATTCGTACTGATACGTAGAATTTTCAATACTAATTATCAAAGGCCACCTCGACTGGTTTATATAATGAGAACTAAATGCTCTGTAAAGCAGCATACCGGGTGCCGAATTCTCGAATAAAATCTCCGCATCGACAAAAACGTAGAATGAAGAATATTTCGGCGGCGAAAAGAGAATTCTGAACTTCGCTAAAGCAAAAGACCGCAATCAGGGATATTTGACACAAAAATATAGAGTATAAATAAATAAATAAATAAATAAATAAATGAAATATAAGACTCCGAAACCGATCACAAAAACATACCATCAATTAGTACTTAATAAACTTAAAGGAGTGTTAGTACAGACTTTTCTTTCCACATCATCCAAATAAGAAGTTTTTTAAAAATAAGTGGAGTCATAAAGGAGGCCTACGTTCAACACTTAATGTACGTCAGCTAAAAGAGAGATATTTGACTTGGTTGATGGCGCGGAAGATAATTATTTTAATGAGAGTTTGTTGAGAATGAGTATAGTACTATACAATTTTACCAATATATGTAGTATATGTTACATAAAAGCTGCATTAAGTTGATGATATTCAAATATTGCCTAAATTTTTGTTCATCTACGGCATTTGCAATAAATCTCACTAAAAACTTCTTCCATTCTAATCACAAAAGTTTTTGCGCACAAAGAAGGTGAGCTTTCGCTTGTCCTACTGTAATAGATAACTTACCTCATCATCATCATTGGATTTGTTATTTTCTACTTCATCTTCTCCGGAAGATTTATCATTTTCAATGTTCTCAATATCGCTTTCGTCTGTTTCATCAGTCTCTTCATCGTCCAGTTCTTTCTTAACTTTGGAAGTATCTTTCTTCCTCACTGGGGCTGCTGGTTTGGGAGAATCTTCAGTCTTTGGTTTTGATGTAATGCTCGTCTTATTGACTGGTTTTGATTTCTTCGTTTTTTTACCACCTACAATAGAAATTTATGTTATTAATTATTTATGATGCTTAAAAATTGGTAAAAATCAAAGAAGAAGTGCGATTTGTCACTCTGCAATAAAACATTGAACAATATTCACTAACCCCGAAGATTCCCTCCCGGACTGTATTTTTTACCTCGGCGATTGGTGGGAGGGCCGAGTAACTGACCTTGGTCCCTTATATTGTGAGGGGAGCACGGTCAGTGAAACCAAGAACAGTCCAGCGTCCGGAGCCGTTGCACCGGGTGGACGCCGGACTTCGCCTCCGGACGCTAAAAGGCGCTGCAATCACTCCCAATTGCGACGCCTTCCTCCCCAGACCCAAATGTACTGCTCCTTTTCCCCCACATTCCACAGGAGAAAACCTGGCCAAAAATCCGACGGAGTAAACCAGCGGGAAAAAATCCGGAATCTAAGGTGTTAGATACCGTGCTTAAGGATGGATGACCACACGATACGTGGCCATGAACGGTTCCCTCGGGGCACCTGGCGAACCCCCGTTGTAAACAGCCTTACCATCACATGCGGGGCTCTGTGGTGGCGGAAAAACCCATTCCCTAGCTACTCGTGGGATCCAAATGATACCGAATTTTTTTACAAAAACCGCGGGCGACCCGAGCGGCAAATCGGGAAGGCATACAGACTACGCCAGGAGGAGAATTAATTCTCTTCCTGACGAAAATATATTAAAAAGAAAAGCATCTTACCACAAGTTTGAGAAAGAAACCTACAAAAAGAAGACATGCAGTGAGGCTGTGGAACTATTAGATTACCTAGAAGATTTGGGAAAACAATTTAGCAGATTTACAGGATTAATTCAGGAGTTCCCAAATACGGCGAGACCTATTAAGGAACTCTATAGGCATCTGATCAAGAGGCATGCCCTCCAAAAAATGGAGCACTTCAAGAAGTGGCTACACATAAATTCGACTGAACCTATAGAAAAAATGATGGTAGACACGGACACGCAGGTGGACGCTGATGCCAGTTCAATAGCTCAGAAACCCGCGACTGCGGAATGTGGCACCCAGACGGACGCGTGGCATGGCCCTCCCAGGGCAGTCAGGGTGACGAGTCTCGAGGGAGTTAACACTTTTGCTGACTTCCAGAGGCACGCTCTCTACGACTGGCCCGAGAAGGTCTTCAAGAAAACAACGATCGAAGTTCTGAACCCGCTGGACTCTAAATGTAATATAAAGGTCGTAGCCCTGGAACCTAACGACCCTAAAATGATGTTCTCCATACAGAGATTGTATCGAGACAGGTACCCAGACTTACCAACCCTCGAAGGAGACTTCGAGGTGTTGGAAAATTCTACTACTGTAAGAAGGGGAGGGGAGAGAAGGACTAAAGTAGAGAAAGTTATCAAGCTGTTGGCCAGCACACCCGAGCAACTCTGGCACGCTCTTGAGCGTGTCAGAGACGAGATAAAACAGGAGGACTCGGTGGCTCTGCACCATGTTAGTTACATGCAAGTGGTTGAACTACGCAAGATGGCTGAAGTGATATTCACTAACACTAAAGGTACGACGGTACAGATCTACACCACGGCCACGCGGCGAGAGAGGCCTACATATGGATTCATTGTATCCAAAAAAGACTCAACCTACTCACAACTTCTGGAGGGGGTGGAAAAAGCAGTAGGAGACACGCAAGCTAAAGAAGCAATCCGAAGTCTACGTAGCACGAGAGACGGAAATCTGTTGATAACAATAGATAATGACCAGGGGGCGGCCTCAATGATCAAAAACGTGATAGCGAATAAGGAGAGTGGACTGACAGCTAAACTCGTGGGAACTGAAAAGCAGGCCATTATTCACTTAAGAGGCATGACGGCGAACACGGAGGAGGAGCACATTAAGCTTGCTATTCAAAGAGAAATCGGCAGATGGGAGCCAAACTTCGCTATAAAGCAGATCCGCCCTATGCGCAACAACACCAAGGCAGCCACGGTCATCCTTACCGCGCAAGCGGCAAGGCGGATACTAGACCTAGGACACCTGAAGGTTGGCCTTGCACGGTGTGAAGTGGAGCGAAGATATGTCGTTAGGAGATGCCAACGCTGCTGGAGCTACCAGCACGACGTTGCGAGATGTGATGGCCCGGATCGTACCGGGCTCTGCCATAGATGCGGAAAAGAAGGCCATACTTTTAATACATGTAAGGAAAATGAGCACTGCGTTGTATGTAATGAGCAGCATCGGATAGGTAGCGGCAAGTGCGCGGCCTTCCGCGAGGCTCTACAGAGAGCAAGGATGGCGGAGCAAAATAGAAACATCGAGGCCCTTCCCCCACAGGCGCATCAGCCTCCCCCAACGACAGAGGTCACCAGCATGGAAATTGCCCAAGAGGTACCCGAGAACAATGAGGTAAACTTGACCGAGAGGCCTACGGACCCATCTCCCTCCGCAGAGGAATTGAGGAGAGTGGATGATCAGGTATTCAATGGGGCTGCCCACTCTACACTTATGGAGCAGTTTAGCTCTCTTTGCGACAGTGCCGCGGGAGATATCGCACGGGTCAAACCCCCCACTCGTTCGCCTACTCCGCCCCCTCCTTCTTCGGACGGAGACCCAACTGCCTCCACCCCTCAGACACTATCCCCTCAGGGTAGCGTCATAGATTTGTGCGGATAGACGTAAGGAACCCCCCTCACCATGTGACCTTACTGGCTAGTGGTATAGACTCTAAAAATGGCTTCGAACGGGTTAAAAAGATTAAAGATACTGCAAGTAAACATCGGACGGGCCAAGGTGGCACACGACCTGATACATGCGAAAGCCTTGGAGATAAAAGCAGATATCATTATAGTCCCTGAACCAAATAAAAACATCGTTAAAAAATTTGGTTGGGTTGCCGACACACGATCAGATGTTGCCGTCTACTTGGTGAATAAGAGTGTGCATATAAAAAAGGTCACTAAGAAGGAAGGATTTATCAAGATCAATTTGAATGATGTGGCAATAATAGCCTGTTACATTTCTCCAAACATTAACACTACACAATACCAAGATAAGGTAGATAGTATTATTGAGGCGTCACTTGTAGAAAAATACTTCATAATCGTTGGTGACATAAACGCCAAATCCATTCTATGGGGGTCCCCAAGAAATGACAATAGGGGGGAATTATGGAACGAATGGATTTCATCGTCCGACTTGGTAGTGTTAAACAACGGTAAACACACTTTCGAAAGAGGAGAATCACGGAGTCACATAGATATTACCCTAGCATCAAATAATTATGCAAACAAAATTACAAATTGGGATGTATTAGACGAGAACATGTTTACTTTTCATAAGTACATCTCCTTCGAGATAGGAACAAAGGTCACAACTAGGAACGGCAGAAGAACACTCGCTTTCAATAAAGTAAGATTTGCTGAACAGACCAGAAACTTACAAGAAGAAGCTACCGACTTTCCCACCCTTAGAAATGCAATAATACGAGCACACAAGTCGAGCAGTAATAACAAATATGTCACATATAGTGTACCATACTGGTGGAATGACGAAATACAGCAAAAACGGACAGAATGCCTTAGACTTAGGCGAATCGCGCAGAGGAATAGGACCCAGCAGATAAAGGACGAGTATAAAAGCGCCAAAAATGAGTTAAAAAAGACGATTAACAGGGCTAAGCGCACATGTTGGAAAAACCTGTGCGAGGCGCTGGAGAACGATGTATGGGGTGATGCATATAGAATAGCCACCAAAACGCTGAGGTCAGAGACCCCGTACAAACTGTGCGATGATAAAAGAAGGGAAATTGCGAATACCCTTTTTCCCTCAAAGCAGAACACACACTTCGTACAAAATAAACATACCTGTCCGAATGGCGTCAGTCTCGCAGAACTCACCAGAGCCGCAGAGTCCATCAAAGTAGGTAAATCTCCTGGACCAGACCGTGTGCCACCAGAGGCGATAAAATTATTAACCACATTACAACCGGAAGCGGTTATAAAAATCTTCAATCAGCTGCTTACAACACAAGAATTCCCTGACGAGCTCAAGCGTGCGCGACTCACATTAATACTTAAACCCGGTAAAGATCCGGACGAAGCCAGTTCTTATCGGCCAATATGCCTCCTTGACTGTTTAGGGAAACTCTATGAGAATATCGTCAAAAATCGCCTTGAAGAGGAGTTGAGAGAAAAGGACATTATCTCGACTAGACAGTACGGATTTAGAAAAGCAAAATCGGCGGTAGATGCGGTTAAGCATATTACGGACACTGTTAAGACCACAAGAAGAAGATGGGCCGCTTTGATAATGTTTGATGTGAAGAATGCCTTTAACTCCGCCAACTGGGCACACATCATACGAAAATTGGAAACTGCAGACGTGTCGGGATATTTAATAAACATTATAAAAAGATACTTAACCGACAGATATGTGTCAGTGGCTAGAAACGCAGAGATTCGATTAACAGCTGGCGTACCGCAAGGATCCGTACTAGGCCCGACATTATGGAATATACTTTACAATGGGGTACTGGACATCGACTACGGCAGAGATAGCATAGCAATAGCCTACGCTGACGATCTAGCTATCTTAACGATTAGTGACATGTATTGGGAAATTGTAGATACGATAAACGACTGTTTTAACAAGGTAAATAGGTGGATGAAAAATAATGACCTAGAACTCGCAGGCAGCAAGACCGAGGTGGTCATTCTGAAGGCTCCAAGAAATGGGCCAGATCTGATCTTTCAACTAGGTAGCAATGAGCTAAGACCAACGAACTGTGCTAAATATTTAGGCATTGATTTGGACAGAGGCTTAAGATTTACGAAACATCTTTCGAGAGTGGTTAAGAAGGCGGACAAACAAACAGCAGCCATCCAGAGAATAACACCTAATATAGGAGGTCCAAGCAGCATCAAGAGAAGACTATATCTACATATTGTACAATCGACCCTCCTATACGGAACCCCCGTCTGGATAGATGTACTAAGATATCAAAAATATAAAGATATGATAACAAGAGCACAACGTAAACCCCTACTCAAAGTCATAAGCGCGTACAGAACCACTTCTACTATAGCCCTACAGACAATAGCAGGTACGATCCCCATCCATCTCCTAGCCAAGGAACGGCAGATGCTATACGAAAACCGGAATGGCCACTTACCTCTGGTAAGGGCGACCATACGAGAGCAGATATTAACAGAATGGCAAACGGAATGGGAGGCACAGATTACGAAAGCTCAATGGACAAAAACGCTAATCCCAGATGTGGTTGCGTGGTACAACTGCAAATTTAAGCGGGTAAATTACTATTTTACACAATTTTTGACAGGACATGGGTCTTTCAGGTCTTACACATTTAAAATAAAGAAAACCAACGATGATAGGTGCTCTACATGTCATGAGAGAGACGACGCGGAGCATTGCATCTTTCGGTGCAATGTTTTCGCCCAAGAACAAAACAGGCTGCGGAATAGGTTAGGGGATATAAGGCCCAATAATATTATACATATAGCGTTGCATAGTAAACAAAACTTTGAATTTATAATAGACCAGATCACGCAAATTATGAAACGAAAGACCATCCTGGAAAGAGTCGAACAAGATGGGTGAGGAGGGTCTCCTCTCGCACCACATAAGGGACCACTTAGAACTTTTTTCTCCCTTCTAACTCATACGCGATACGTACGTGGATACCGCCGAATCAGCATAGCAGACGCAACATAGGTACACATACCCCTACTCTTCAGGGTACTCTACTATTCCGAATAAAGCTTGATCAGGATGTTAGAAGTCCTCTGAATTCCTTAGGAACGATAGTCCCCTTCTTCTCTATCCAATTGTTCCAGATACATACAGACTCCTTTCATATCACATAGTCCATAGTCAACCATGATCTTCAAAGGACGTATACTGCCTTTCCCAATAACTACTAGTCCTTGAATTATTGTTCCGAATCAGGAACCGGACCTTCCCCTATGTGCTGGCCGCTCCTAGGCAAGCAGTATAGGATAACTTAAGACATCATCTGAGAACGTATCTTTCAGGCAGCGCAGGATATCCCCATGTTTCGTTCTCTAATGAACTCGTCCGGGGATATCCCGCGTCGAAGAGGGGGTGGTTTTAGTTGGTAGGCGACTGGTCAGGGGGCATGCGGTACATATAGTCCATACTCTGGACTGTATGCCCTAGTATGTTTTCCTCTCTGGAACGAATCCAACAGTACTAGGGACACCTTCCCTAGTCGGTTTTGAACCTTTCCACCTCATTCAAAAAAAAAAAAAAAAAAAAAAAAAAAAAAAAAAAAAAAAAAAAAAAAAAAAAAAAAAAAAACACCGAAGATTAGGTCGTATATTCTAGAAAAAACTCTGCGCTGACACCTCCGAAGACTTATACTACTAAAAGGCAAACTATATATATATATATATATATATATATATATATATATATATATATATGTATATATATAAGTAAACGTTAAATAGTGGGTTTGCAGCAATAAAAAATGAAACGTGTACTCTTTTAAATTTTTATTCCAAGCTTTCGGACATTGGTTATGTCCTTCATCAGGGAGCTACAAATGTGATGAATAAATTGTTGGCGTTGGTATAATTAATAAAAAAAATTTCAAGTCAGATAATAGAATGCATTCTGAAAAAAGTGCATTGGGTGAACATGCATTTAAAAATGGGCATCAGATAGATTATAATAACATCAGAAATGGCCTACATTTGCCAAAATAATAATGCAATGAATCATAGAACGGATATTGGTCATCTAAATGAAATGTTCTCCTATTTGTTACTACTAGATAAATGCAATAATAACACAAACAATAATTCATCAATTGACATTTAAAAGAATTTTGTCAGAATAATGTCATGTATTTATTTAGATAATTGTGTTTTTGGATGTACAGTAATTTTTTAAAATTTTTAAACATAAAAATAGTTTTTATATATTGAAAAACGATGAGAGACTATGATAAATTTTATCAACATTATAATACATCTTCGTTGATACAACCTCATTAAGTTTGTAAGTAGTGAATTTTTTTATTAATTATACCAACGCCAACAATTTATTCATCACATTTGTAGCTCCCTGATGAAGGACATAACCAATGTCCGAAAGCTTGGAATAAAAATTTAAAAGAGTACACGTTTCATTTTTTATTGCCGCAAACCCACTATTTAACGTTTACTTCCTTACGTTGTCAGCAAATACTTCTGGTTCATTATATATATATATATATATATATATATATATATATATATAAATACGTTCAAATTATCGGGTAAAGTGGTCTGTAATAAAAATCTTTCTTTTTTCTAAATTACTCAATATTTCGCCATTTATTTAAAAGCTTCCTCAGGAGTAAACTAAAAACAATTTGAACATTCCAAAAAATGGCGTACAAATACATTTTAAAAAACTCACAGAATTTAAAAGATTTCGCAAATAAAAACTGACATTGAAGTATTTGAAATATTGAATGTCAAGATTAAATTGTCTTAAGCACGTTCGTTACAGTTATACGATAAACAATTAAAATTATTTCAAATTTAAAACTAAAAATAACAATAAAAGAAAAGTTAGAAGAATAATATTTATTTGATGAATTATTAAGGTTAGTTGTTATTAAGATGAATGTTGGCTATTTTTAATATTTATAAATTTTGTTCAATATGTTACAATATATGTTACTTAACTGTCCAGTGTCCGTTTTATAATTTAAAGTGTTTTTTTTTTATTTTTGTTAATGCAATACATTTCAAGAAATAATCTACTTTTGTAGTTATCAGTCTGTGCCAAAATATGAGCTTTGTTATAGTCTGGCATATGACCAGTGTTTTCATAGTGCTCAACCACTGCGCAAGTATTTTTTCTCAAGCAGCAATCACTTTTATGTTGTGTGATGCGTTGTTTTAGCCATTGTGATGTTTGACCAATATAGCTATTTTGACATCCTAAACACGGTATTTCATAAACGACATTACTTTTATATAAGGTTGGTACTAAGTCTTTGATTTTTGAAAATAGTTGTTTGCTGTTCATGGTATTATATTTAGTATATAAAAGTAATACCCAGTACCATCCTTATATAAAAGTAATGTCGTTTATGAAATACCGTGTTTAGGATGTCAAAATAGCTATATTGGTCAAACATCACAATGGCTAAAACAACGCATCACACAACATAAAAGTGATTGCCGCTTGAGAAAAAATACTTGCGCAGTGGTTGAGCACTATGAAAACACTGGTCATATGCTAGACTATAACAAAGCTCATATTTTGGCACAGACTGATAACTAGAAAAGTAGATTATTTCTTGAAATGTATTACATTAACAAAAATAAAAACACTTTAAATTATAAAACGGACACTGGACAGTTAAGTAACATATATTGTAACATATTGAACAAAATTTATAAATATTAAAAATAACCAACATTCATCTTAATAACAACTAACCTTAATAATTTATCAAATAAATATTATTCTTCTAACTTTTCTTTTATTGTTATTTTTATTTTTACATTTGAAATAATTTTAATTTTTTATCGTATAGCTGTAACGAACGTGCTTAAGATAATTTAATCTTGACATTCAATATTTCAAATACTTCAATGTCAGTTTTATTTGCGAAATCTTTTAAATTCTGTGAGTTTCTTAAAATGTATTTGTACGCCATTTTTTGTAATGTTCAAATTGTTTTTAGTTTACTCCTGAGGAAGCTTTTAAATAAATGGCGAAATATTGAGTAATTTAGAAAAAAGAAAGATTTTTATTACAGACCACTTTACCCGATAATTTTAACTTATTTATAAATTATTTTTTGGTCGAAATAATCACTTCTAATATATATATATATATATATATATATATATATATATATATATATATATATATATATATATATATATATATAAAGAAAAGAAATTTAATCTTTGCAGATTAGTTAAATAGTAAACTCTTAAATATTGGGGAAATCTGCAAGAAATACTCTAATGTGTATCAATTGTTTCGCCGAACGTTTTCGCCAAAGAGAATTAATTTGGCTTCTTCAGGGCTGAAAGAGAATAAATTATAATTAGCTACCATATATTATCTATTAAAACATTATTGATCTTACCGTAACTTAGAATTGTAGAGTTAGAATATTAAAAAACTTTGCTAGTAACATAGTGGTGTTTGTTGTTACTATGTGCAAAAAAAGTTTTTTATAAGGATTGAAATGTATGGTAGCTTCGAACTTGACACGTAAAGGCTTACCCAAGGTTAATCGAAAAACCCAATGCAACTACATTTAAAAGGAGGTAATTCTTTGAAATGTCGGCAATAACTAAATTTTTGATTTTTAGATAGTTAAAAGTGAGGTTCTGTTTAAGCCAGAACGCAAGCGCTGACAACTTCATTATTAGTTCGTATGAATCTTTATGTCGTTAAGGTTCATTGGTAAAAAACGAATGAATTTAAATCCCAGTAAAGGGAAATATTATTTTGATTTTCTTTATTTAATTATATTATATTGTTCATGTATTATTAAGTCTTATTGAGACGTATCTAAGAAAAGCAAGGGAATGTTATATATTTTTTGTTAATGAAAATTAATTATAAAGGTATGTTAGTTGTTAATGGATATATCAGTCAAGTTAGTAATCTGTGATATAGTATTGTTCTTGGTATCTGATTTAAGTAACAGGTGGTATATATCGCTTAGATTCTTGATGTCACTCTTAACATTAATGGAGTTCAACTGAAAATAGCTTTGGCAATAATAATAACAACATTAAACTTAATGTAGCTTGTAGATCAGCCCTAACAGTTAATAATCTTTATTCTAAGATAAAAGATAAGACTCCCATAGATAGGCTTAGTAATATTGTCTACAACATTCCATGTCTCTCTTGCAACAATTCCTACATCGGTCAAACATCTCAATTATTGAAATCACGTATTACGCTACACAAAAGTGATTCTCGACTTCACCCTGACCGTTGTGCATTAGCCAAACATGTCCATTCCACTGGTCATCTCATGGACTATACTAACACCACAATTCTCCACCGTGAGAACAATAAATCTAAAAGAGAGTTCATTGAAATGTCTTATATTTTCCTTAACGATTTCTCCATTAATGTTAAGAGTGACATCAAGAATCTAAGCGATATATACCACCTGTTACTTAAATCAGATACCAAGAACAATAATACTATATCACAGATTACTAACTTGACTGATATATCCATTAACAACTAACATACCTTTATAATTAATTTTCATTAACAAAAAATATATAACATTCCCTTGCTTTTCTTAGATACGTCTCAATAAGACTTAATAATACATGAACAATATAATATAATTAAATAAAGAAAATCAAAATAATATTTCCCTTTACTGGGATTTAAATTCATTCGTTTTTTACCAATGAACCTTAACGACATAAAGATTCATACGAACTAATAATGAAGTTGTCAGCGCTTGCGTTCTGGCTTAAACAGAACCTCACTTTTAACTATCTAAAAATCAAAAATTTAGTTATTGCCGACATTTCAAAGAATTACCTCCTTTTAAATGTAGTTGCATTGGGTTTTTCGATTAACCTTGGGTAAGCCTTTACGTGTCAAGTTCGAAGCTACCATACATTTCAATCCTTATAAAAAACTTTTTTTGCACATAGTAACAACAAACACCACTATGTTACTAGCAAAGTTTTTTAATATTCTAACTCTACAATTCTAAGTTACGGTAAGATCAATAATGTTTTAATAGATAATATATGGTAGCTAATTATAATTTATTCTCTTTCAGCCCTGAAGAAGCCAAATTAATTCTCTTTGGCGAAAACGTTCGGCGAAACAATTGATACACATTAGAGTATTTCTTGCAGATTTCCCCAATATTTAAGAGTTTACTATATATAAAAACATATAATATATATATATATATATATATATATATATATATATATATATATATATATATATATATATATATATTTACAATATATATAAATGTTTTTGATGGGTTGGAGTCAATAAAAGGGGCTATTGGTTAACTATTTATTATCTCGAGCTTTCAATTATGTTTACAATTCTTATCAAGAGCTGCAAAAAAAGACAAAATATCTTACAAAGTTGAACTAGAAAGAAAAAAAAATTTTGTTAACTCACCAAATAAAATTAGTTTGGTTAATAAAATTGCTGCAAATACATTTCAAAAAGAATTAATACTAAAATGCTCTTATCTAATAAATTCTTCCCTGAAATTTTAATAATTTTGAAAACATTTTTTTAACAAAAATAATTGAATTTATAAATAGTTTAAAGTAGCAACCAATTACAAATAAGCCTCAATGTCATAAATGCCAACTTAAAATTTTTACTTTTGACAATTATATTGTCAAAAATAAAATTTTGTTTAAAAATTCTTTTTTGTTTAGTAACAAAAAAGAAGAAGATTTATTCACCATTGATAGATGTCTGAAAAAATGTAACAGATATATGGAAAATTAAAAAAAAATGTTATATTTTTCAAGTTTCATATATAAATTATAAAGAAATAATATAATTATAAATTTTGCTTATATTTTGAATTTCTGATCTTTTGTTTAAATTATTATCACTTTTGCTAATACAAACCATTTCCAAAAAAGTCTTTTTGAATTTATTACTTTCAGTACATAAAATTTTAATGTTCAAAATCCATAATATGGTCTTTATCGATTACATGCTCTGCCCAAGCACAAGATGGTTTTTTAATTCTGCAATCATTTTTGTGAGAAATAATGCGAAACAATCCAAACGAGTCACAAGTACTTCTTTTTTCTTACTCTTATATATATATATATATATATATATATATATATATATATATATATATATATATATATATTGTAGCGAGATTAAATAAAACGAGCGGTTCTAATGTATATAAATATATTTATTTATCAGTTTACAGTTCGGTAATATCTTAACAACTAAACTTAACTCATAACATCGTTACATATATATACTAAAGTTACTATGTTCAAGAAGAACATTCTGGCGTAGTCCCACCTCTAATTCGTCTACGTGACGTGTTATTCTACCTCGCACTCGATACATCGCGAATGTTCTTAATGCCTTTTTAGAGTTGCAACCGTTATATGGGCCATGCCGAAAGCATGTTCGTAACACTGCCCCCTCTTAAATCTGAGCGTCGCGATCAGTAACTCTATATGTAGGCCCAGGATGGCGGAATCTACAGGACTCTTCAGCTCTGTATGAACCCCTCAGAAAGAAATAACAGTCTGAAGACTTTGAAGGACACGATCTCTTCGGGTTAATACAACACACAGTAATTCGTACGCCGGTTTTTCGGAAGATCACTTCAAGCATGCTTCTGACAATCTTCCAATCCAGATTTGCTAGTGCATGGCCTATCTTGGGTAAGGTCAAATTCTTGATGTCATAATTGCACCGATTTTCTTCAAATTAGTTAGAGCACGCCATATATCCTCCTAGCTTGCCCTGTCTGTATACGACTTTCTGGTCACCATATACAGCAAAGATCGAGGGCCATCTTCTAATCTCAGTACTCTTCCAACTTTAGGCTGTTGATTTTTTAACTCGTCTAAACGACCAAACTTTTTATAAAATACAGATGAGATTCCTTTAGTCATCTCAAGATCTTGGGCAACACAGTGGGCTAGAGGGACGTTATGCGGAATACTAAAAAGATCCTGCTGAACTTCTGTCGTTACGCCGAATCTAGCACTCTTTCTGTCTGCGTAATTTGACACAAATTCATTAAAGCTTGGTCGCCGGTCATCTTTGATCTTATGTTGAAGGGTTCGTGCTTCTTCTGTTTCATTTGAGTCAGCATATGGTGCAAGGCGATTTGTGTGAACTACTTTTGGTTTACCTTTCGGCAACTTCTTAATTCGGTATATTACTTCATTTATTCTCTTTTTAATTTCATACGGACCCTCCCATTGTCTTTGCAGTTTCGGAGACAAGCCACGACGACATTGTGGATTATAAAGCCAAACAAGATCACCTACTTCATAGCTTTCATTCTTGCATCGAGAATCGTATTGATCTTTCATTCTGTCACTGGCTAACTGGATGTGTTGTCGGGCAAGTTCATGAATATTGTTCATTCTTAACTTCAGGCGGTCGACATAATCTTCGCTTGCAACATGTTCTTCGGAAGGTCTGCAGCCATACTCTAGGTCGCCGGGCAAACGAACTTCACGACCTAACATCAGACAGGTTGGAGTCTGGCCTGTAGTTTCATTCACGGCCGAGCGGTAGGCCATTAGGGGTGTCGTTCTGGTCTTATTGACACCAATCAATTTACAAACGTTTTGGAAAAGGGTTGACTCGAAGTTTCGCCCTTGGTCGGAGTGGATCTCCAAGGGAACACCAAATCAGCTAAAGAATTCTTTAACAAGTACCTCTGCAACGGTAGCAGCTTCTTGATTTGGTATCGCATAGGCCTCAGTCCATTTCTTCCCTCAGTTTAAGCGGCGTTGTATCATCTACTGCGCAAATTGCTCGCTGTAAAGTAGATGTCTCAGCCTGTACCTGAAAATAAGTTCTTAAATTAGCAATTTGTTTATCCAATTGCTCACCTATATCCATAAGTCCTCTTCCCCCTTGATACCGCGGAAATGTTGTTCTCTCTACTGCGCTGCGTGGATGATGTTTTTGCGCCTTTGTGAGAAGTGTTCTTACTTTCCGCTGAAGACCCTCTATATCCGTTTTTGACCACTTTATAATTCCAAATGAGTAGCTAAGCGTGGAACAGGCGTACGTATTTAATGCCTTAAACCAAATTTTTACTATTAAGATATGACCGATTAAGTTGTCTTACTCTTCGCACGAACTCCGAAGTTAGTTCAGTTTTCATTTGTTTATGGTCAATTTTCTGCGCTTGTTTTACTCCCAGATATTTGTACATATCATTTTCACCCATTGCCTCGATGTTTTGGCCATCTTGCATATCGAAACCTCCGGGCTGAACCTTTCCTCCGAATATATTTAGTATACGGCACTTGTCTAGTCCAAAACTCATACTGATATCTACAGTTCTCAGAAACTGAGAAAGTTTCTACAGTTTTTAGCATCTGATCTAGGTAGTTTCGAGTGAAAGCTATTACTTTCGAATCATCCATGTACAACAGATTAAGCTTCGCCACAACAGTATTGTTATTTTTGATGCTAAATCCTGAGTCAGTGGAGTTCAGTAGCTGAGATAGTGAATTCATCGCTAAACAGAACCAAAGTGGACTCAACGAGTCCCCCTGGAAAAGGCCCCGGTTAATTGGGATATCTTCAGTTTCGATATTGGTTTCACCAGGTATTTAAAGGTGAATTTTAGTGTTCCACTCTGCCATTATATGTTTTAAAAAAGTCACTTCTGGTAATCAATGAAAGCAGTAAAAAGGTTCCTTTTTTGGTGTATGCCAGGTTAGAAATGACTGAGTCGATAATAAGTTGTTCTAAGTAGATGTATAGCGTTCCTTTCAGAGCGGAAGTGACGTCACACGTCGATCGTCAAGCGTACGTATCCTCATGTATCAAGGCCACGCCCCCCTCGTGACGTAGGAACGTGCCTCGTGTCTCAAGGCCACGCCCCTCGACCAATGGCGGCGTTTGAACGTGCCTCATGTCTCTAGGCCACGCCCCTCGGCCAATGGCGGTATAGGAACGTCCCCCTATGTCTTGCTGACCAATGGTGGACGTCCTCGTGACGTCGGAACGTGTCGTCGACCAATGGCAGCATAGCAGCGTCAGTGGTGGGAATAGCAACACCCCCAGCGACCAATAACAGCTTAGAATTTGAATAAACATCATAGAAATGGCGGTATAGCGATGAGGGACCAATGGTGACATAGTACCGCTCTCCTCATGACGTCGGAACGTGTCGTCGACCAATGGCAGCATAGCAGCGTCAGTGGTGGGAAGAGCAGGCCAATGGTGGCATAGGAACGTCCCCCTATGTCTTGCTGACCAATGGTGGACGTCCTCGTGACGTCGGAACGTATCATCGACCAATGGCAGCATAGCAGCGTCAGTGGTGGGAATAGCAGGCCAATGATGGCATAGGAACGTCCCCCTATGTCTTGCTGACCAATGGTGGACGTCCTCGTGACGTCGGAACGTATCATCGACCAATGGCAGCATAGCAGCGTCAGTGGTGGGAATAGCAGGCCAACGATGGCATAGGAACTTCCCCTATGTCTTGCTGACCAATGGTGTACGTCCTCGTGACGTCGGAACGTGTCGTCGACCAATGGCAGCATAGCAGCATCAGTGATGGGAATAGCAACACCCCCAGCGACCAATGACAGCTTAGAATTTGAATAAACAACATAGAAATGGCGGTATAGCGATGAGGGACCAATGGTGACATAGTAACGCCCTCCTCGTGACGTTAGAACGTTTTCCTCGACCAATGATGCCACAGAAACGTGTCCTCGACCAATGGTGGACATCCTCGTGACGTTGGAGGTCAATGGTGTGCATCAACGTCCAATGAGAAAGACGTGCATCGACTAATGGTGGAGTCGTACCACAATATTAACGAAAAGACGCCCCCAGTCCCCCATTCCCCCCGAAAAGACGCCCCCAGTCCCCCCTTTCCCCCCGAAAAGACGCCCCCCCAATAATAACGAAGCTACACGTCAACGTAACCAATGAGAACGATGTTCAATCGCTGGTCGGTGACTGCGTTCTATGAATTGACAAAGAGAGGAAGACGAATGACAGACAAAGAGAGCAATTTTTCCTTGTATTTTTTTTTAATTAAAACCTACAACCATTAGCGTAAAACTTCTAAATTTTTTCAATTTATATTTTACGAGTTACCTCGTATATATTTTATCGATTACCATAATAACAAAAATTCGTTTATTTTTCAATTTATACTTTACATGATCAGTTGAAATCTTTATAAAATAGATCTTGCTACTGAGAATAATGACATCATCGGATACGCCGGCTATTAAAAATTTTTCACGCGATCACGATATATAGCCGGAAGCACGTGCACATTCTAATTCTATTATTTAATGTGAGATAAAATATATTCGCATGGAGGCAGAAAACATGTGCACATATCGTTCTATTTTATAATTAAGCCCGGCATGTGATGCATAAATGAATAGTCTTACGAAATATTGCGCAACATAGTTTTAGCGTGGGAGAGGCAGTTGTGGAGAGGTAAGAAGATATAATTAAAAGTTTTCATGTTCACAGCTTTATTTCGTAAAACATAGTCATTACAACATGAACAGTGTGGAAGTAAGAGCCAAAAGTGAAATGATGCTGCTTAATACTTTGTATAATTTTGAGCATTTAAAAGTATTAGTTGGATTAAGTTCAGCTCGATGATTTGAGCCGGGTGTTAAATTAAGCAGCGAGAATAATGAGATATCGTTCGGTATATGTGATTGGATCCAATTCATCGATGAACTTAATCGTAAATATAATCAGTTTTTCCTGGTGCCTCTACAATGCTATTGTGAAGATGAACCTCCAGAATGTTGCGAATTTTTAGCAATTGAAACTCAAGCTACAGATCAACTTAAATGGCTCAATGTTAAGAAGCTTGGTGTTACTTTGCAGATATTTGAAAAAGATGTTAAAAATCTTATTGAAGGAAACGAAAAGTTAATTTTACCACGTATTCGTTTTCTCGAAGGACTGAGATTTGTAATGCGTTAAAAATTGCTACTTCATTCAAAAACGATTTACAACCAATAGACATTTTATATTCATTTTGTGAGGCTTCTTGCGATACTAGTATTGTAAGTTTAGCATTAAGGGAATATTTGTATTATTATAAGGAAGATACAATTAGTGAATTAAATAACAGTATTTTTGAATAAAGGATTAAAACATTTATTTCTATTTATTATACCAGGGTAGTGGGGGTGATTAAGAATATTATTTATATTGGCTTTTGGAGCGAAAGACATTTATTTCATCAATGACTTCCATACGGTGTAGATTAGAAGAGTTTATGAAAAAATACAAAAGTTAAAAGCCGATATACAGTGGTACGAAGATAGAACTGCAATTGAAAAACGATTTGCAGAGTTTAATTTGTCAGAAAGAAAGTTACCAAAAACAACACAATACCCGTTAAAAAGAATTCAACCGACAAGATGCCTCCACTAACAACCTCATTCATCATCCTCACAGCTATTGTTAACAATGTCCTTTATACAAACGTTCCAAACAACGTTAAGAACCAGGCGATATGTTTTAATGATGAAAAAACTGATTGTAATCGAACTAAATGGACTCTAATGGATCATGAAGTGGCGAATTATGGACAGCTTCCAGTATTTTTCAAAGCGATACCAAAATCAGGAGGAGCATTCTACAAGATCAGGCTAATATCCCCAAATAACACCGAAAGTGATTCAAAATGGTACAAAACTAATAATGATGACATCGATCAATATGGTTTATCGATTATTCTCTTAAGTATTATATTCGTAATAAATGCCTTTATAGCCATTAATATCATTAAAAAATTTCTTGTAAATCGTAAATGCGAATCATCTTGCATTAAAATAAATATGTAAAACTGTTAAAATAAAACTAAAATAAAACTTTTAATCTTTTATTTTAAAAAAATCCAATTTATATAGGTAATATTTTGTTACACAACCATTGACGGATGTGATCCACATTTATCGAGGAGCAGGAAAATAGTCCAGTAGCGTGGCAGTTGTATTCATGTGGAGCAAAGCCTCCAGTGGAGTATGGAGAATCATCAAACTTGCAAACATCAATAATTATGGGACAGACGTCAAGCATATAACATTTGTATCTTAAAAATTCTGCTTGTTCTCCGCGAACGTAGATGTAGTCAGCTGCATACAACAACTTAGATTCCAGTATTTTATTTATTTTTGAATATTTAACATCTCCATTAGAATACCGAAGACCATGCACGTTTTTCTCCAAGTACACAGCAGTCTTCTTATCTTGATTACTTAATGTAGCAAACGGTTGTGGAGGTTTAAATATATAATGGCAATGTTTAAAGCCAATTTCAATGCTGAGTTCTTTGGGAACAAACCACCCATCTACGGTGAATCCTTGAATGTCAACTAATGCGATCCTCATGATGGCTGATAGTATACTGAATTGGATATGATTGAATAAGTCAAGTTAAATGATATTTTTGATAACTTCAGTTAGAGGAAAGTATTCGAGTAGACTGTCGTGGACAATTAAACAGTACGCTCGAGTGCCTGCAGGAAAACCTTCATCTGCTTCGATTTCCAACTTAATATCAACGGTTCCCGATCTACATGACGTATCATCCTGTTTGGAGCAGTCGAAAGTAAACAAAGCATATTTTTCAAAAGCATTATAATTCAAGATTGGATGTTTTGTTGACGAATGAGTATAACTGGAAAAGAATTGGGTATAGTTGTAGTGAGCTATAGCATAATCATTTTTCGCAAAATCCAATTGCATTCTCTCGTTAGGCCAATATTCACCATTAATAACCACTCGTACGCTGGACACCTTAATGTTATCGAATAACGTTGGATCGGCGTGAATGTCATCTCGCTTAGAAGTTTGAAAAGCTACAATGACATAGCGTGGACGTTCAACAGCTGAAGTTGTCTTTACACTCCATATCTCACGTCGGGATCCAGCCGTAAGTGAAGGTAGTTCATTATGTTCCCATTTACGGAAAGGTATAGTTATCGGCGTATTATTCTTAATCGGAGTCATTAGGTCAATTTTCACATCGTCATTCGGAAAGACATGTTTGACCTTCAGTTCCATGCTGGTAACAGTTAAAGACACTGTTGTTGTTGTTGTTGTGGCATTAGGCTCTTCCACTAAAATACAGTCTCTATCATTACGTGCTCGAACAAATCGAAACACTTGACGACCATAGGTTAATTTATTGTAATCGTTGAAAATGTTGAAAATATGTTTTATCGGAATCAGTAAACTAAAGCTGTCTCCCGATAAATGTGGATTATTGGGATAGTTCCATCCTGCAGTACTGAGATACTTGGAATCTTCAGGAGTGTAACACAACAAACTGCGAATAGTGCTAACTACACCAGGATCTCGAACTATTTCCATGTCGTGTGAACTTTGGATGTATGTACATGTATCAAACAAGAAGGCTCCAGCATTCGGTGCAAGAGAAACAGTTTCGTTACCCACTTTCTTTATACTTCCTTTAATTTCCAAAAGTGTTTCGTGTATGGCAAAAAATGCATCTGATTGATTTATGATAAACTCGACAACGTCGCTATTATTAAATGACTTGATGTAAGGTGTATATGTACGAAATTCTTCTTTTCTAATAGTATCGTCGAACTGAGGTTTCTGGTACAGATCTAAAATGGTGGTTGAGGTTCCTGAACCTGTCGTCGAATGTATTGACGTTTTGACATCTTTTAGCTGTAATCCAATGGAAACAAGAAAGGCTTTATTGACAGCAGACACGTCACGTCGCTTGTAAGATTTGCGTGAGACTAATGGATATTGATGTGTAGAGCTTTGTTTTATAATTAAACCCATCTATATCGTTTCCTTAAAATCCAAATGAAGTGTACTTTTCTCTCCTCTAAAGTTGACTGGTCTTAAATCTTGATCAAGTACGCTAACGGTAATGTTGGCAATTTCACGTATGCTATTGCTTACTGGTATGTATATAGGATTATGAGGACGTTCGTCAATAGAGAAACCAGGATCAACACTTATCGGAAAATGTAGAACGGTGTGCGCAGGTCTGTCCTCGTAAAAGGCTCCTTCGGTAATGTTGCATTCAAAAAGTAGGCTCGATACTTTTTTAATGTTTACAGGTTGGTCCGAAGAATGCTTTTTTCCTGGCACCAATATTCTGTTTGATGAGAAACCCAATATTTTGCCGAGACTGTCATCTTTCTCGAAAGTAACAGCATGATCTTGACTAAAGATTTCACACTTGAGCGTATTGTTGTTGGGTCTTAAGATGAACTCATTATCTCGAATCGAATTATATTTATCGATTAATGCGTTATGAATATACGTTTCGATATCGGTAATTTCATAAGATCCAGACGGAATATCGAAGCTACACAACTTTTTTCGATCATTTTTCTCGTAGTAGTAAAACTATTCGCCATCGATGTTTGGAATCGAATTAAATGTATGAAATCCCAACACTGCTACATAATACTGTCGGTTAGGGTCAAGCACAAAAGGTACTTGAGGAGTAAACGAAAACTCGTTGGAAGTACTTGTCAAGGTCAACAATCGAGACATGACTGATACATTTAAATAGGTGTATGAAATTAAATAGCAAAATATGTTAAAAATTCCTTTATTTTTCTTATACTGTTACAAATTTTTCTCATAATATGACACTTTACAAAATACACATCTACTTTCCATATACATGCCGCAAACATCACTCCATTCATGTCTATCATAGTCTTTTTTGCAGGGTAAATAATCTTCTAGTGCGCGACGAATATCTTGCGGTAGTTCATACCAAACAACGCTCGTTATATTTTTCATAAAAATGCAAATGGCACTTCTCAATATATCGTTAGATGGTTCCATTGTAGAGAAACTTTAAACAAAGATGTCCACAGTTAATTTGGTTATAACTTTGATATTGGTCGTTACTGTAGAAAATTCTTCCACCGTTCAAGTAGGATACTAGTTCTCGCGGTGGTTTCAAGCAACCATATGAATCAAAGTACTCTATATCGTTGTTTATCTTTCTGTACGCTACCCAATGTGTACCGGGGTTTGTGGAAATGTCGAAATTAATAATAGCACATTCATGTTTACGAGGGCTACGTGGTAAATTATCTCGCATGAACACGCCGCGGAAATTTGAAATTTTAAGTAGTTTAACAAATCTATTTAAATCCACATTGGTTAAAGGTCTATTAGGTAGCTTCAGCGGAAGTTTTTTGCCTTTTTTAAATATAATCCAAAGCCACCTTTAGCGTTTTTTCGCAGGTATAATCCTTTGCCTAGATGTTCCATTGCATTGTTGTGACGTTTATCTTCTTCTAGTTTCTTTTGAGCATTCTTTGAATCGATAACAGTTTTCGCTATCGCGCTTGCGCCCCCAGCGAGGCTTCCGAGAGCTGATAGGCCTGCAAAGATTGGGATTAAAGGTAAAATCCCACCAGATTTTGGTTCAAATGGAATAATTCTTGGAGCACGGACATTTTTCTTCCCACCTACATTCTTAACGGCTGTTCTAGCTGCTGCAAGTGCAAGTAGAGCGGATTTACGCAGATTTGGTGACGGAGGAGCACGTTTCAATGTTTTGATAATTGGCTGTAACACGTGTCGCTTAAATGAACCAACACCTTTACCACGTTTTATACCCATACCCAATTTGTTTTCGTTTAGCTTTCATTGCTGTAGTAGTTAACCAGGCAGCGGTTTTTTCACCCAAAGATGCGTCTTTTGCTTTAACTCGTTCCCACGCTTTATTTTCCAACACCCAATCTGCTTTATGTCGATCTTTCAATGAATTACTTTGGGAATATGCGAGATCGTGATCTCTCGCAGCTCGATCTAACGGATTTATCCCCGGATCTCCACGAGCTAGACGTTTCTGTAATTTAGTTCCAGGTCCTAGATATTGGTAACCAGGAGCATGCAATTCAAACGGTAGACTATTGATCAGAGAATTCAACACTCCTTCACCTTGAACGACCAACATTGAAATGAATCGCTTTTTGCAAAATGTCTTTATATAACCATGTGTACAAAATACATCTCAATCACAAGATGAAGGTATTTAACAAGACAAGACACTAGCAGTGGAAAACTTGGATTTTGTCGACAACGTGACAAGAACCAGCAAACATGGTGCATTGCTACCACATTCATTTCGTGCTATCATATGTGGTCCAAGCGGATGTGGAAAAACTAATGTTATGTTGGCATTACTTTTTGACTTGAATGGCGCTAAATTCAAAAATGTTTAGGTTTATTCAAAGTCGTTGTTTCAGCCCAAGTATCAATTTTTGAAGGAAGTATTGGAGTCTGTGAAAGAAGTAGGTTATTTTCCATTTAAAGATAATGATGATGTTATAAGCCCAAGTAAAGCTAAACCAAACTCAATATTCATATTTGATGACGTATCAACGGATCCACAACAAACAATACGTGAATATTACTGTATGGGTAGACATAAAGACATTGATTGTGCATACCTATGTCAATCATACAGTCGAGCAGGCAAACAACTTTTACGTGATAATGCGAATCTTATTGTATTGTTTAAGCAAGATGAGCTCAATTTGAAACACGTCTTTGATGACCACGTATCACCTGATATGACATTTGAGCAATTTAAACAATTTTGTTCCGAATGTTGGAAGGACAAATACGGTACATTCGTCATTGTTAAGGATTTCGATATAACGGACGATATCGTAAAGGTTTCGACAAGTTTATAAAACTGTAGGTATGATCGAAAAACACGCATTGTATAACAATATGTCAGACAAAGAGGTAGCTGCGCGCACGCGTAAAGTTGCCGAACTAGCTCGTGTCATTCGCAAAAAGTATTTGGCATTAAAGTTAGGTAAAACAGAACAAGATGAGTCGCTAAATAAACTCTATGATAACCCTGAAGATTATAATGATACAGATTTAAAGCACTATAAAATTTTATTAATTAGTACAGAAGTTCATCTGGATTCCAAAGGTCGTCTTAAAGGTGCAACTGGGAAAAAATATCAGCATATTATCAAACCGCTATTTAAACCTACCGATGAAACAACAAAGAAATCGCCACCGAAAACTCGATCTACTGCATTAAAGAGACAACCTTTCGAAGGTCTTGTTCGTTTAGCAAAAGCGACTCATTCATCATCATCAACGTCGCCTCGAACATCGTTATCTTCACCATCTAGCTTCAAAGGGTCAGGACTCGTCGATGATTCTCATTTGATCTACAATGATAATCGTATTGAATATGTGTATTGGGATGATCCAAACGAACTATGCGACAGACTCAAATTGCTGGTTGCTTCCCAAGAAGCAGGAAACACATCCCACAATAACGAAATTGTTGCCATTATCAACGAATTACGTGAAGCAGATATTATATATTAATGTTTGGATTTTTGGAACATCATTTCCAACATGAGTGTTGACAAGTTTGGTCGTCATCATTACCGTTCTAATGAACAAGTTGTTAAAAAGCTACGTGAAGGCTTAAAGCAATCCATTTTGGATTTACAAAACCAGATACATGAAGTACATAAAGACATTACACGAGATCCTCCTGTAGCAGGTAATCATCTTTCCAATAAGAAATATGTAGATGACAGCATTGTTCGTGCGAAAACTTTTCTAAGAAAAGAGATTAATTTGATACAAAAAAATAGAATTCAAAAAGATACTCAACTCGAACAAAAAACTCCATTAGTAAAATAGAAATTAATTTAAGTTAAAAAGTTAACGAGTTGTCTGATGAGAATAAAATGACTGCTTCGAAAATATCTGATTTATCAAAACAAATGCATGAATTTAAATATGATCTTGATATATTTAAACAAGAAATGACGAAGAATATTACAGATGCCGCTAACCAAAATGCACAAATTATGATGAAAACGTTGGAAATAGAAACAAAGATTAAAACAGCAGATCTTAAATCACATGATTTAGATGAGCGTCTTAATGTAATGGAAGATTACCTCTTACATTATAAAGCTAACGGAACAACGAATTAGCGTTAGTTCAAAGAATCGAATCGTTGGAAGCTTGTAACAAAAATTGTGCTAAGGAGTCTGGGTGACTCTATCCAGTGTAGCAAAAGGGTGAACTCTAAAATGCACCTTGATACACCAACGAACTAATATGTGGAATAACGGAAGATGGAAGGGATTAGATAGAAATAAATTATGTAAAAGAAATAAATAAAGGGTAAATATGAATTTTAAAATATAGCAGAATTAAGTGTTGGCTAGCGACTATGCAGGAGAATGACCACTTGATACTCAAAGAAGGATTCGGCCAATTTGCATGCCCTACAGAGACCATAAGATATAAGAACTAATGACAAGAAAACCACCAAGAAATAAACAGATGAAAGATAAAAGTTGCTCTAATGAATGCTTGGGCGCCAGGAAGTTAAATGTTTTCTTCCGAGATATCTTGTATTGCTGAAATATGAAAGATAGGTACTAATTGAAATATTAAATTTTAACCACAACTTTAATAATTACCAAACTTAGGTACAGACTATTTTAAATGCTTATATACTAAACCACCACCTCTTATGTACAGTTAACTATAGCTATATTTACAGTAAAATCCCTGAATATAATTTTATTATAAAACAATTTACCCCTGATATACCCCTTAATTTCAAATCGTGACAAAAGTTATACCCAATAATATTGTATAAATAATAAATATAATTATATACTACTCACTAATAGTTTAGTTTTCGTTCAAGAATTGTCTAGGTTTTCAAGTGAAAATTCTCCGGATATGTGTGCACACGATAACCTAACAAAGAGAAATTCAAGGGAGAGTTATGACCTCATCCCTTGGTAGACAATAAATAATTAAATTAAGTTACAATAATTAATGTTTTAAGAAAATTGAAGGTATTTATTATTAATGATATATTTTTAAATTAAAAGTGGAACCAAAAGTTAAAACCTTGAAGATGACGTAGCAAAAGTTATTTAAAATAATTGAATGAAAAACAAAAATAAAAGTAAGTTCTTCCTGCCTGTTTCCGTAGGTTGCCCTTGAAGATGATCCGGTGGAGAACTAGACTCAGGTGGTAAAAGGTACACCAAACCTGGATTCCCTGTATCAGGTACTCTTAGACAAAAGTCAACTTAAAATTCTTCTTAACTTTCCCATAAATGAACGTGGAACTTCTTCCCCTTGTCCTAAGTAAGTATAATCCCAAAAAAACTAAAAAAGATTTCTTCCCCTGACTTGCAACTGGATTCTGGGAGTAGGCGGCTAGGGTGACCCAACTGAAAATATCCTCGTACAAACAACAAAATAACTCAAATAATTTCTTCTAAAACAAACAGCTCTTCACAATAAAATAAACTTAAACTAAATTCGGGAAAAAATGGCACTCCCAGCCGCAACTACTCTGATCGAAACGATCCTTCTTCGATCACATCCAGTTGACAAGTAACCGTTAAGGTTCTACACGTCATAGAATAGATGTACTTTCAGAATCTTACCACTGGGGGCGCAGTTTAATGCCAACCTTAGAAAATAAGATTTACTGGGAGTTATTTAAATATTTAGTTTAAGAATATTTCAATATGAATTTAATTTAGAATTAAATTAAAAGATTCCAGTCACAAAAAGAAGGTAAACGATTATTTAAGTAACGGACTCGTTACAAGCTAGACATGGCATTTACCGAGGAGAAGATACAACTAGTTAACGAGCTGCATAAGCCTGCACGAAAAAATTATCCTCGTCGACGAACAATCATTAAAGGATTAGATGATTTGTGGCAAATGGACCTTGCTGAGATGAGACCTTATGCCAGTCAAAATAAATGTTACAAGCTCAAGCTCGTTGTAATTGATTGTTTTTCCAATGAGCAAGATGAGCTCAATTTGAAACACGTCTTTGATGACCACGTATCACCTGATATGACATTTGAGCAATTTAAACAATTTTGTTCCGAATGTTGGAAGGGCAAATACGGTACATTCGTCATTGTTAAGGATTTCGATATTTCTAACGGACGATATCGTAAAGGTTTCGACAAGTTTATAAAACTGTATTTGATGTATTTTCCGATGCAGTATCAATCGATCAAGTTAACGAACATGAAATGTTTGATCCTAATAATGTTTCGAAAGAGGCTATTGATGAATATATTGAGCAATATCCTCCAATGAGCCATAAGTATATAAAAGAATTTTGGATGAAAGATAATAAAATTGATAAAAACTATGGACCTATTTACAATGATGAAATTGGCTGGATGTTGGGTAAACGCCGAATAAACTTTAACAAAAACAAAGGTAGTATACAAGTCATCAGTGATGGTAGTGGGGAAGGAGGATGGGTGCCGGGAACGCCAGGTCTATACCAACTAATTTTCTATGATAACCCTGAAGATTATAATGATACAGATTTAAAGCACTATAAAAGTTTATTAAATAGTATAGAAGTTCATCTGGATTCCAAAGGTCGTCTTAAAGGTGCAACTGGGAAAAAATATCATCATATTATTAAACCGCTATTTAAACCTACCGATGAAACAACAAAGAAATCGCCACCGAAAACTCGATCTACTGCATTAAAGAGACAACCTTTCGAAGGTCTTGTTCGTTTAGCAAAAGCGACTCGTTCATCATCATCAACGTCGCCTCGAACATCGTTATCTTCACCATCTAGCTACAAAGGGTCAGGACTCGTCAATCATTCTCATTTGATCTACAATGATAATCGTATTGAATATGTGTATTGGGATGATCCAAACGAACTATGCGACAGACTCAAATTGCTGGTTGCTTCCCAAGGAGCAGGAAACACATCCCACAATAACGAAATTGTTGCCATTATCAACGAATTACGTGAAGCAGATATTATATATTAATGTTTGGATTATTGGAACATCATTTCCAACATGAGTGTTGACAAGTTTGGTCGTCATCATTACCGTTCTAATATGAACACTCCAAAACTTCTTTAGCCAGAAGTTTTGAACTACGTCTGGACCAGTAGATTTCCAGTTATGAAGCTCTTTGATAATGTTCGAGACTTCTTCAGTGGTGAAAAGTTCATAAGGAATATTCTTGTAGTGTTGACAGTTGTTCATCGTGTCTTCAATCCATCCAGCATTGTTGTTATGAGTAGCTGGCATCGAAAGTTGGTTTCCCCAAAACTCATGAATTTCTTGTTGGCTTGGGTACGATTTATTTACATTTTCTACAGTGGAATTCAGTTTCCTATAGAAAGCCTTCTCTGCATGCTCAAAAAGTATATTGTCGCATTTACGATTGTTATGTATTTCCTAGCTAGCCGACCTGAATATTTGTCTTACTCTTTGTACGAACTCGGAAGTTAGTTCAGTTTTCATTAGCTTATGGTCAATTTTTCGTGCTTGCTGTACTCCGAGATATTTGTACATATCATTTTCATTGCCTCGATGTTTTGGTCATCTTATTATTATTATTATTATTATTATTATTGCTGTTGAATGTCCTTTGCGATGGGGTGTTGAGGCTACAGATGCCAAGTGGATGCACTCTTGTAGCTTATGCCGATGATCTCGCACTGGTTGCGAAGGCGAGTCAGAAAATAGACATTAGTAGGTGGATCGGCGAGAACGATCTACAGCTAGCGCCTCAGAAAACTGAGATGTTGGTTTTCAAAGGGAGCCGGGAAAAATCCTCTCTTCGCTTTATAGTTGAAGACGTGGAGGTTGCATCGGTTAAATCGATTAAGTATCTGGGAGTCTGGTTGTCGGAAGGACTAAGGTTCGGAGTACACATCCAAAAGACGGTAGAGAAGGCCAGCCGAAATCTGGAGGCGTTGATACGGCTGATGCCAAACATTGGAGGCCCAGGTAGCACCAAAAGAAAGGTGTTTAATAGAGTTTTCCAATCGGTGGTAACCTACGCTGCCCCCGTATGGTGTAGCGTACTAAACACTGCGAAATACGCTAAGCTGATGGAGACTTCGCAAAGGCGAATGCTCCTCAAGGTATCTAGCGCATATAGGACAGTTTCAAATGAGGCTTTATATGTTATTGGAGCGGTGATACCGATCGTACTCGATACTCGATGCGAGGAGGATGGATGTAAATATAGATGAAAATAAGAGAGAAAGAACGATAGTAGAGTGGCAGAGAGAATGGGCGAATGATAGCGGAAAGGGAAGGTGGACGAAGGAGCTTATTCCCGATTTGAGGCCGTGGTAGGAATGTAAGTTCAGGAAACTAGACTATTTCTTGACGCAGTTTCTGACCGGACATGGTAGTTTTGGCACCTTCACAAATAGAATAGGCAAATCTGCCTCGGCAGACTGTACTGTTTGTGGGGTACCGGACGCTCCCACCCACATTTTTAACTGCCAGAGATGGGCAAATGGGTTTCGGGCTGGGTGAAAGAAACGTTGTAAACATAATGTTGAGAGGAGAGAAAGAATGGAGAGAAGTACACTGTCTGATTTCTGGGGTGACGAAGAAAAAGGAGCAGGAGGACAGAGAAGAAAATTGAGCCAGGGATCTAAAATTTATGGTTAATATTATTTATTGGTTCATGGCCTAACGTCTAAAACATTTTCTGATATACGGTATATCTAGGTTGTTATATCGAGGACCTATCGAGGATTGTTATTTGATCTCAAATAATTTTTTCTGCAAGTGTAAAAGTTGAGAATGGGTTTTACTAATGCAGTTGTTATATGAAAATTTCTACTGATTTTTCCACAAAGATGTCAAGACCAACGTTATTATAAGTACCTTCTATATCCAAACATATTGTAGGTAGGTATGTATTATTGGAAAATGTATCCTGAATGTCCGTTACTAATGTAGCAAGAGCATCTATAGTATCACATTCTTTTTTGTATCCAAATTAAAGGTCTGGAAGTAATTTTTTCTTATTTAACCACCATTACAGTCTATGTTTGATCATTCTTTCTAATGTTTTTAGTAAACAAGACATCAGGGAAATGTGTCTGTATGTCTCGGATAAATTGGGATTTTTACCTGGTTTGAGAATAGGAATAATAATTACATCTTTAAATTCATGAATAACTGAATTATTGATAATTATGTCATTGAATATATCCAATAAAAATAGTTTAGTAATTTTTGGAAGAAACTGAATCAAAGCATATTTAATATTATCCAATCCTGGACTTGAATTATTTCTGTTTTGAATGCATACTCTAATTCAGTAATATTAAATGGTTCTAGTAAAAATTCCTTTTCGTTATTTGTAGAATCTATTGTAATTTCCCGTGGTATGACAGATAGTGGTGTTATTTGATCAAAAAATTCTTCCTTTAATGTACTGTCAAAGAATTTTGTGTTCGATATTGGTTTTCTGTTTATTTTCCTGACTAGATTCGATAAAGCTAATGACGGAGTATTTTTATTTAGGGCGGAGACAAAATTTTTCCAACTTTGTGTGGCTATTGCTTTTAGTTTTTTCTTACCGTTTGCTATGGTCTCTTGACATTTCAAATAATTTTTAAAATTGGAATTATGTTTATATATTGAAAGGGATTCTTGTCTCTTACTGATGACTCTACCGCAGTCTCTATTCCACCAAGGGGGAGGATTTCGAATTTTGTTTGGGGTTGATCCCATCTATTAAGAAACTGTATTTTTCTGATATTTTATATCTGGTACTGCTTATCAAAAAATTGCTTAACACAAGATGCATATAAATACCAATTGGTCTTTTGTATGTTCCACTTGCTTGCAGGATTAATCTTTTCAATTTTATTCTTTTCCATGTTAATGATAAAATGTTTGAGCCTAAAGTATCTGGATAGACGGACCAGATTATTTTACTAGTTAGTTCAGGTGAGGCGAAAGTTACATCGATGACTGAAATATTTTGATCAGGTCGGGTAAGAATAGTTGGTTGGCCGTTGTTCATTACTATATAACCCAAATCATCTGCAGCTGTTATAAGTTGTTTTACAACTACGTCGTTAAAATTCGATCCTCAGATTGTATGATGAGCGTTGAAGTCTCCACCTATAATTGCTTGTTTACTTACTTCCGAGAAAATATTCGTCCAATCATCTACTGTGCTTTTACTTTTAGGCGATCTGTATATAGATAATATGCTTAATTCACTTTTTTCGTATTTAATTTTTGTACCACAAACTTGAATATCCTTATTAAAATTACAATTTAACTTTAATTCGCTAAAAGAAATTGAATTATGAATTAATATGGCCGCGCCGCCAAAACCGTCGTGCCTGTCATTCCTGATAAGATTGTAACCATTAAATAGATTTTTAAAATTTTTTTTAAACCATGTTTCACTGAGAAAAAGAATGTCTATTTTTTCTTTGTTTAAATAGTTCGTTAAGGTATCTTTATTGGCAACCGCAGATCTAGCGTTCCACTGACTTATTTTAAAAGAATGTTTAAGAGACATTAAACTTACTATTATCTGTTGTATGAAATACCTGTTCTAAACCTGAAATTATTGTTTTATCGTCTACTGTTTTAATGTCTTCCAATTACTATTTAAATGGGAATAAGCCACAATTAAAGGTTAAAGTACGTTTATTGACGTTTCAATTTCCACTTCGGAAATCGTTCTCATAATACAAACATTAGTAAATTACTAGTAAATTATAAATTTACTGTTTGTATTTTGAGAACGATTTCCGATTTCCAATTAAAATGTACTTTAACCTTTAATTGTGGCTTATTCCCATTTAAATAGTAATTACTTTAGAATGCCACAAGAAAATAGCTTCAGAACAATTGCAAGCACTAGTGCAATGAAAATCTATGAGAATAATTTTGACTGCATCATAAATAGAGTTTGCCGATTCCAACTGTGTCCTTATTGATTTCCTAACAAATTGCAGTTGCTCCAAAAACTCATTACTTAAATCTGACGGGTACTCAGCAACTAATTTACTGGCTTCAGCAAAAAATTCTGGATCCGATTTGAAAAGATATCCACTTCTAGGATCTAAGATTTTAAAATCGTCGTTTACTTTGTACATACTTAAAAACCTTGCTTGAATTTGTTGAATGACTACATCCAGATTTCCGAAAAACACCCCTATTCTATATCTTTCTTCAGGGTTTGAGATGCGTTGATCTTGTGATAATTCATGGAAATGCTTCTTAACTCTACGAAACCTTTTGATTTTAAAAGTACAGGGCAAGCCACAATTAGTAGCAAAATCTTTGGATTCTTGTAAAAATGACGTATAGTTTTGCCTAAGATTTGATAAAAATTCTTTACAGTTATGTAAAAGTACTGTTGCGCGTGAGAGATCCATATTTTTGGACTGCAAAAGAGTGACAGCTAAATTTATAGATTCCAAAACTTTATTTTGTAAAATAGTTAGAAAGACAAATTCAAACTGTTCAAATTATTAGCTGTCATTCTCTCCTCATGATCTGTGGTAGTTAATATTATTTTAGAGTGTTTTTAAAATTATTATGTAGTTCTGCTTTACACCAAGCACAGTTTAAAATCTGGATGACCAGCTAGTCACCGATAACGTTTTTAGAGTAAGCGATTTTGGTTAGAAATTTTTCTGCATTGTTAGCAAATGATCCCATCTTTTAATACTTTTGCCGAAAAAATTATAAATACTTTATATGGTATCGTAATAATCGCGGACTTCTAATATATTATTGCTTGCGTCCTGCAACACCAAATTTAAATTATGAGATGCACAATGGATGTATGCAGCTTGGGGTTGGACGGCTTTAATTTTCTTTTGCACTCCAGAGTAATGGCCACTCATATTTGCTGCACCGTCATAGAAAAAAATAAGCTTTTTTGAATATTAATTATAAGAAAATCTCTAATTGAATTTCCTAATAAAGTTAATAATTCATTTTGAATTTGTGGACTTAAATATCTTGTTTGATATTTCGGTTTTTATATTAATTCGCTCAAGAAATTGTCGTATTTAGCCAATAAATTAACTATTCCTAAAAAATTGCCACTATTTGCATCACTAACTATTTCCCCTCTATGTCCTCTAAATGGTATATTCATAAGCGCTAAATTTAAAATTATAGCTACTATCCTAATTAAAATGTTTCTCCAAAAAGATTTTTTTCTTCTAAATTCACTCTCCGTACAAAATCCTCTAAAGATTTGTTATTTTTGTTCATGTCATAAACAACCGAAGCGTGGAGGTAAATTAAAGATTTTTCATGAACCTTAATTTTTTTTTAAAGACCCTGCCAATCCTTCTCTCCTTTAATCCATGCTGAATTATATGACTGTGCTGTTCTATCGGCAAAAAGCCAGCAAGGCTCGCAATATGCAACATCGTTTTTTTGCGAGAAGCACAACCAGTAACGCGGTAATTCCGTTCCAGCAGGAGATTTAAAACAATAAAGGTTTTCCGAAAAAGAACGGTTATTAGCATCTTTTGGGAATAGCCCTTTAGGTTTAGATGGCCCCTGCTGTAGTATTTGTTTTTTTTTTTATATAGCAAAATCTTCAATATTGTCATTATACAACCCCTTATCAGAACAGTGATAAACTTCATGGGAACTAAAAGCATTTTTTTAATTATTAGTCTATCTGCCCAAATAAAAATGAAACGTTACCTGGAACTACAATAAACGTAATTAATCTGCTCGACGTCCAATTCTACTTCTGGGTTGTCATTTTCATTTTGAGTAGGATTAGTAATTATTGTTTCCTGACTAAGACCAACTGAATCTATTGATGCTTCACTAGGCTGCTGTTTTAATTCAACAGTTGTCACAAAAAATGAAGAAATTTTTGGTAATTTTTGTTTTTGTTTGGATTTTTGAGCACGTAGCTTTCGCTTTTCTGAACCACTTTTTTATTCCCTCTTAGAACTCATTCTGTCCCCTACAGATATATTACAATAAGAACGTTATTACATGTGTAAATGTTATAATTTCCTTATCTTACCGTTTAGCTGTTGAGAGATTGTCCAATGATAACAAAAGTCATCAATAATTGATAAATAACTGTGTACCAAATTGATGCAACTAAACCGTAAAACAACACAAATAACACAAAATGCAAACAACCAAACAATGTAAGGATATAATACTACTGCCGAATATCGTATCCAAATACTAAACGTAAACAGGAAACGCATTTCTAGATCTAGAAAAATATTGTTCTAAAATTCGCAAAATTGCAATTCTCAAACCTTTCAAATATTTCAATAGTCACGTACAAAGCATTATAGTTTATAGTCGTGATCATAAAAGGTCGGGACACCGGAAAGGATTAAGTTTATGTTTATGAGAGTAGCAGATATGAGATGATAGTTGCCAAAATGCCGAATATGCCTATTTAAAAATTTGCATTCTTAAATTTAAACTTACAGGCTTTATGTTAGTTAATGTTTTTATGGTTATGTTTTTAAGATTTCCAGGCACTGCTTAAAAAACGTTGCGTCTGCATGCGTAAAATAATATAAAATAACACATTTTTATATATATTAGACGATAAGATGGGGCTCCTGATATATTGGGGCCCTCCCGCAAGTTTCATGCCGCGGGGGCCTCTGTTACGCTTCTGTATATAAAAATACACCACAACACAAGTAAAAAACTAGAAACTAATTAGCAGGCTGTTGAACCGAAAACGATTAGTATGAATGTCCTTATCGTTTGAAGGTAAAAACGAGACTGTTGTGAAAATTTAAGTAAGATTTTAATTTTTTTTTTTCGTTATAAAATATTATAAAATGAATTTAAAGTTTTTACCTTTATATTCAATGGACTATAAAAAATATCACAGTTATTATTGCATACTTACTCTTTTTCTGTTTAAGCCATGCTGGTCTTTTTAAGACGTTCTCGTCTCCTGTGCCTTCTTTTACTTCTTCCGTACCGTTTTCGGTAATTTCGGTTACATCTTTGGCAGACTCATCTCCAAACAGAATACTCATATCTTTTCTGATCAGAGTCACAGTAACTGTAACTATGGCCCCAGCGGTTACTTCATTGGGATTTTCATCATCCATAACTAAAAAAAAAGATCAGATTAATAATTTTCATAATTAAACCAAATAGTTATTACCTTCAACTTGTATTTGAAAATCAACATATGGCATTGTTCCTAATACTTTCATGACGTTTTCATACTGATCATCAGTTAGATTTCTAAGCAAGTTTCTCCTTTCTTCACCTTTGAGCTGTGCATATTGCTGCAATGTCTTAATCTGACGTTTCTTTGACATGAAATACTTTAAGTTATCATCGTTGATGTAAGGTAGCTGTAAAAGGGGAGATTTGAATTCCCATAATCCTTGGACGATCATAGGTGATAATTTCATACAATTTTCTATTGTTTCTATAGGAGGCAATTTGGGGACTGAAAAATATTATTAGTTATTTTAGAGACTTTTGGAAGAAGTGGTACCATTATATTAGACAATGTTAAAAGTAATGTTATTATTTTTAAAGTTTCAAAGGCAGTAAAATGTATTTGAAATTTGTAACATTACACTGGAACACTTGTCCAAAACCAGTAGACTGGCGGACGAAATGAATTGATGGTGATGTGAAAATGTTAAATTAAAATCATGATTGTAAATAAAACTAAGCCATTGGAATAATAAGGTCACGAACTAAAATTTATAACTACAGACATGTTACTCACAGCGTGTTACTCTGCGTGTAAAATAATTTTATTTCATATCCAATTGAATAATTATTAAAATTATTAAATTATTAAAACTACGAGCAGTCTAATAAAAAACTGAACTAAATAATTATGTAGTCAAGAAAAATTTGTCTAAAACTAAAATGTTAAATATGTACATACATGCTAAAAGTACTATATATTCAGATCTTGGGAAACTTTAAGTGACAGACAAATCCGAACACCCATTATAAATTATTTTATTTTAATAAAATTTGATATACATGCTTATCTTGGCAAAACAATAAATGATTAGAATTTTAGCCATATCAGTTAAGTTTTCGTTTTTTATTGATTTTTTTTCATTTGCTAACTGCTAAAAATTTTAACTTTTAAGTTTAGTGGCCACTGTGAATATTAATGTCTGAATGTCCGCTTAGCCAATAGTTTTCCCCCGCTGACATGAATTTTGTTACGTTCTAATATCGAACCATTTTAGGAAAAACATCGTAACCAGCAAAAGTGCAATTTTACAGGAGGAGGTTTTTTTTTAATTAATATCCGTTCCAATCAGTATTAAAAGTTAAATATTTTATATTATATTATTTGGTAGTGTGCTTTACAAATGACAAGAGTAATTATGTTGTATGTTTTATTTTTGTAATAGTACTGCTTACTTACGATTTAACTTTACGATTTTTGTCGAGATGGTTACGATGTTTTTCGTGTGTTCAAATTTAAAGCATTCACGTTGCTTAAGATTGATTTTAATTGTGGTTTATTTGGTGAGAATCAATGAAAAAAATTACAATTATGAAAATGATACATTTATTAAACGAAAATTATAATCAAAAATCAACGTCACTTGTATCCTCGTTATCTGTTTCCATCAAGCAGTCTGTAATATCACAACTATGGGGTAATAAAAGGAAGTCATCTTTAAACTCTGCTGGGATAATACCCAAAAGAGTTTTTTAAGATCTAGGTACTTAGCTGACGAAATTTTGAGTCGATTATTGTAGAGCTGTTGGGGAGCGGTATTGTTACCATTACGTTACCATACTGATATTTTGTCGTGTAATTTTTGAAAAGCTATCTGGTACATTACTTTTAATCCACTCCTGAACACGTTCATATCTACTGTTACTTAAAAAATCTCTTTGTGAAATGGTTTCATTTAATACAACTGGTAAGTCTTCCTCCATTTGATACTCGTAGTTTTTCGAAGATAATACCATATTCAGTAATCTTGCACTTCGGTTTGCCTTTTCACCCTGAAATAACTATGAATTATTTTCTCGTAGACAAAAAAAATCAGGCTTTATAATATCCAATATACATAATTTTCGTCATTCTCATTTACAATATAAGTAACCAAATTTATGATAAATATAACAAACACCTGATCATAAACATTTTTAAATGCATTTGGAAATAAAAAAGAGTTTCCCAATTGGCCCAAGAAAAATAAGTGGATTTTTTCAAGCATTGTTTTCCTATACGATTATATTTTTTTGTTTTCGAGTAGGATTTGCTGCAAATTTTACATAATGCAGTGACAGGTTAATTAAATTGTACGATAATGAAAATAAAAGATCACAGAAAAAAAAAACATTTTGTTCTCCGTTAATTTAAGTTGAGAAGGAACAAGAACGACTATTTTAGGTTACATTATGAATTTTAAAATCTTAAAAGATTAAGTACATACCTTTCGTCGTGACTTTTTCGCTGTAGGTAATCCGATTTATGTATTGATTAAAATAAAAAACAAACAATAATTAATTCACAATAAAACTTTTTAACTTAACTCAAAAACTACTAAAACTTGTTTATCTACACTGTACATAGGATACACTGTACGGGTATGTTTGATGAGGTCACCATTCACCTGCCGATAACGGTAAATTGCACCCCTGTACACGTCCCTCCTAAACCAGCGAATTGTTTTGATCGACAACCTTGAGTCTGATAACTTAATGTTGTGTAGGCTTGTTGACCGATAAGAAAAGTTTTCAAGCAAAGTTGTCACATCCTGACTCGACTGGGTTTTGCCCAAAACATCGTAACCATGCAAAAGTATCCTAACGATTTTTTATACGCACGGTTACGATGTTTTGGCTTTCACTGATATGAACTTGTGTTGGTAACGATAAAATGCATGATTACTTTTAAATTAAAAACCGTGTTCGTTTGGCTTACGATGTTTTGGTCAACGTAAAAGCTTGTTGTTAGGATCATTTTCCATGAAAAATCAAAAATTCGAAAAGCACTTTATTTAAGCCTTTAAGCCGAAACGCAAACTTAAGAAGACTTTAAGCAAAACTTAAATAGTTTTATTTACATCAGACCGACAAACCCAGGAAATAAAAAGTTTATATATACATATATATATATATATATATATATATATATATATATATATATATATATATATATATATATATATATATATATCATTACATTGCGTCTGACATCCCAACATCCCAATTACATACATTATTGATACCTTCGAATTATATCGGAAGCAATAATGTCAACAAGCCATCGTTTTCGTTGTTCCTGTCGATATTCAATTGGCAAAATATTCAAACTTCTTCTTTTTATTTTCGATTTGACAACATAAAATCCGATGACAGATATATTTTATGATTTAAATTTAAATTAGGACGCAATATTATTAGCAAACCGTATATTGTTAGTTCATCGATTTTCCGTATTGTTAAGATAATATACTACACCAACTATAAATTTTACAAACTACGCATATTATCACTTCTTAAATATGGCAACTTTGTTATCTTTATATTTATGTTTATTATTCTATCCCATAAGACTCCGTTTAACATTGACATTGCTTTTCTAACTTTCTTATTTCTATCTGAAATTGCTCCTTCGAGGGTTCCGTCTTTCGTTATTTTTATTCCTAAGTACCTATTTGTACACAGTTCCGTGTTTGACTGTCTGTCCATTTGACAGCTTTAAACCTTGTTATGTTCCCTAATACACATATGTACATTCTGATTTTACTACGTTTACTTCTAGGCACCAAATTTTATATTCCTCTACAAGTTTGTGTCGTGGATATATATGCTACAGTAATTTGATTCTTCTGCAACAGAGATATAAGCATCCCTCTACGATTAAGAATGCTAAGGGGCTACGTATTTAACACGCTATTATACGGTGTAGAGGCCTGGACTCTCAAACAGAACAACATAAAAAATATTGAAAGTTTCGCTATGTGGCGCTACCGTTGAATGCTGAAGATAAGTTGGGTTGAAAGAGTTACAAACTTTGAAGTAATGCGAAGGATAGGAAAAGACCCAGAAATTTTGTCAACGATCAAACGAAGAAAACTCGAATATTTGGGTCACCTGATGAGAGGACATGAATACGCATTACTTCAAAATATAATGCAAGGAAAAATAGAAGGAAAACAGAATCCCGGCCGTAGAAGAATGTCATGGGTAATTTGAGTTTGACTGTACCACTAATGAACTCTTTAGGTCAGCTGTAAACAAGGTCAGGATAGCCGTGATGACTGCCAATCTCCGATAGGAGTGGCAGACGAAGAAGGTAATTTGATTATCTACAAATAACAGTGTATATAGGGATGAGTGCCTTGAGAACCGGCAAAATAACGCAAAAGATAGAAAACAAAATACGTTGTGAAATAAAAAGAGATGAAACAATTAGAGGCGGGAAATTATCAATAGAAACCTATAATTTACATTATATTACTTAGTAGTAATTTTTTAATTCAAAATTAAATTATTGGCATTGACAAGAGTGTATGCGACGTCTTAAATCATAATAGAAATTATTCTTGATCAATAATTTTGGATTAAAAAATTACTACTAATTAAACTGTTTTTACTTACATTTGCTTTAGTTCCTTCAATCAGTTTTTAATATTGTTTTGAAGCTATTTTCTTGTGCCATCTTAAAGTAATTACTAATTTAATGGGAATAAGCCACAATTAAAGTTTATACATAATAGGTTTATTGACATATCAATAACCACTTCGGAAATCGTTCTCAAAATACAAACATTAATAAATTAAACAAATTTTATTTTTTGTTACTTGGTAAAGTAGAAAAAAATTTTTTAGAAGAATTTTTCACCATTTTTTTGTTGACTTAAATCGAAAGTTTCATTGCGATACAACAAGTCGTGTAGATACAGTGAATTTTTGAAATTAGCAGGTCGGTAGAAAAATGGATTTTAGCCGAGAACATTTTCAAGCAATTTTTTACAATTTTCGGAGAGGATTATCCCAACAGCAATGTCTCGCTGAAATGGTTTCTGTGTTTGGGAATGAAGCATCACACCAGTCAACTATTTCCGGCTGGTATTGCAAATTTCAACGTGGTCGCTCCACTCTCAACGACGAATCCAGGCCAAGTCCACCCAAAACAGCAGTACTCGTGGGTATTTCACGATGAGGAAAAACCAACCAAAGTGATCCGTTCTTGAAGAGTGTCAAAGAAAATGGTCGCAACTTTTGTGTCAAAATCTGGTTATGTGGCAACAATTGTTTTAGAAAACCGAAGAACGGTTACTTCTGATTAGTATATAACCGTTTGTTTATCAGACGTTACCACTAAACTCCGAAAAATCAACACACAACGGCGAATCATCCTACATCAGGATAATGCAAGTGCTCACAATGCCCAAAATACAACGGAGTTTTTAAAGATGCAAAACATCAAATTGTTAAACCATCTACCATGTAGCCCCGACCTAAGTCCCAACGACTTCTTCACGTTCCCAAAGATCAAAGAATTCAATCCGTGGGCAGCGATTCCAGTCGCCCGAAGAAGCTCGACGCCTTTAAAACGGCGATTTTGCAGAAGTCAACTGAACAGTAGGGATACTTAAGCCATTCGTGTACATATTCATCGTTTTTAAATTCGTCTCTGTTTTCTGTTCGCATATTTTCTAAGTAATATTTCCATTTGTGTGTCGTTATTCGTGATTATGATGTGTTTTGTATTCTCTTTTATCATGTTTTTCAGTATTCTCCAATTTTCTGAACTTCACCTCCCAAATATGTATTTATTCTATCTAGAACATGTTCTCTTCAATTTTAAATTTTTTTTGTCGGTTGTCGTTTGCGAGCTTAGGTAATTGTGGTATATCTTTCTTTTGTCTTCTATATCTTTTTCATTATAATTTTATATTTCTAATTTCTTGATCCCACCAATAACGCTTATTTTTATTTTTTGGTTTTCCAATCGACCTAAAGCTTCTGCTGTTGCATGTATGTTTTTTTATGTATTCGTATTTACCCTATCCTTCCAAATTCTGTTCTATTTAATTTAGCCTCTAACCTGTTTTGATATAGTTTCTGTTTAATTACTTGATCCAGACTTTCTATATTGTATCTGATTTCTTTTAATTCTTTATTTATGTCTTCTTTGTCGTTGATTTCTGTCTTGCGAGGTTTTCTATTTATTGGTGTTGCTATTTTTTATTTCAGAAAGTAATGGTCGCTACGGCATTATGGGCCTCTATGTACTCTTATATCTTGGAACTTCGTTCGAGCATTTTGTCTACTTATCATAAAATATATGATGCTTTTTTGACCTCTTGTTGTTTATGTCCATGTTTATTTCTTATGTTTGAAAAAGTCATTCAAGATCATTAGTTGGTTATGTTCACGTACTGCAATTAATATTTGACATTTAAGGTATTCTCTCCAAATTCTCTAAGTACCATGTCATTTGTTCTTTTACCTACTCTTGAATTTAGACAAGACTATATATATATATATATATATATATATATATATATATATATATGTATATATATATATATATATATATATATGTATATATATATATATATATATATATATATATATATATATATATATAATATATAATATACTAACTCTGTATCCTTGTATTGATAGTTTCATTTTTATAATTTTTTACTAATTGGTTCCAATGTTGTTATGTACTTTCTTAATCTTCTGTGTATGATGATCGATACTTCTTGTCCTCTCTGGTTTTTAAGCACCCCACTAAAGAAATAGTCGTATTTTCCCAACTTTCTGGTTCTCTAGCTTTTTTTCTTGGTTTCTTTTAAGACTGAAATATTATTGCAATATATTTAGTTTTTCTATTTCATTTACCACTTCATTGATTTTCTTTGAGAGACCCTGAACATTCGATACCACAATTCGTAATCCTTTTCCGTAGCTTTGAGCTAATCGATTTACTCAACAGCCATTCCAGACGGAGTTCTAATAAGGTTTCAGGCGGTATACCTGATACTAATGGAGATATTAAAAGTTGCAAACAAAACTCCAATCCTACACATTCTAAAATCAATTTAAAATATACAAGGCGTTCCCTAACACCATGGTAGATCAAATTTGTTTTTTTAAAACACCCTCTAAGTATAAATATTTAAAAAAATGTATCACAGTGATATACAGAATCTCCTAGAATTTTGGTTCATGTATTCTAAGGTAATAATCTGCTATGCAGACAACGCAATACTACTCTCTCGAAGTGTAGATGATTTACAACGCATGCTGCAGCAATTTAATATAACCACCAGAAAATTTAACTTAATCCACAAAATGCATATTATAACAGCAAATTTATTAAGATGTAAATTAGAGCTGGAAGGTCAGATAATAAAACAAGTAATGGATTTTAAATATCTAGGCATCACATTATCTAGCTACGGAAAGTTCGAAACAGAAGTGGAAGATCAAGTGAATAGAGTAAACAGCGCCGCACGTTGCCGGAATAAAACAATATGGAGAAACCAATATGTTACAGTAGGCGATACAGCAGACTATCGCGAAACTTTATACTATGTTTTCTATATTTTTAAAATTTAAATATTTTCAAAATTGAATAAAGTAATTTTATTATTTATTTATTAAATATATTTTAAATTATATTATATTCAAATACGTTTGCTCCTAACGCCACCTGTTGACGTATTAACAAAGCATCCGTTATTAACAAAGCATCCGTTTAAAAATAATAATTGCATTTATATAAAATTTAAAACAAGAAGTTTTGGCGCTAGTGTCATGACCACGCCATTTTGTGGCGCTAGTACCATGACGATGCCATCTTATGGCGGTAGCTCCGTGACGCTCATCTCAGCATTTTACTATATAGAAAAATTCGCTTCAATAAAAATATCGTTAAAGAAATGAAACACAGAATTTACAAAACAGTCATCAGACCAATAATGAAATACGCCGCAAAAACAAGACCTGACACAGAAAGGACAAAAAAGATATTAGAAACAGCAAAGATGGAAGCAATTAGAAAATTTGATGATAAAACACTGTGAAGCAGAGCTAGAAGTACAAAATATGAAGTAGATGAAAGGTGGAGCACTAGGTAAGAAATAAAAGAGTGAGAAGACGATCAGTAGGAAAACCACGAAAACGATAACTTACTGGGGACACATTGAAAAACAGACAGAGTCATGTCTACTTAAAAAAACGATCAGTTGGATTTAATTTACCTTATATCAAAACTTAATTGTTGGCGAGATACAGGGTGTCACGGTTTTAATTTCGCTGTAGTTATTCTTGTCGGGGGATCTATAGACGGTAAAGCTTTTGCTGTACCGTGCAGACATATGTGGTTCATAGATGTCTTTGTGTTTCTGTGTATTTAGTTTTGAATCAGAATTTCTTACGTTCTAATATGTGTTTGTGAAAAACCGTAAGCCCATTAATTCTGTAATATTTCTATTAAAAACTTTAATTCTTAACACAATACAAAATGGTAGTGCAGAAAGGATTAAGATCTATAATCTACTAACTCTAACATAATAAAAAATTGGATTAGGCTACATTGGGTCCAATTGAATAAGCCTGGTCTCCTAAAACACAGTATCTCTATGACCCAGTAGTTTTTATGATATATTGTGTTTCTTCTTAATTTCTTGCATTTATATTGTTATGTGACTGTAATTACAGTCATATAATTATATCGAAAATTCTACCTGCCGTTCTATCAACAGCTGCGGCGTCCCTTTGAAGACAGTAGTCAGACAAGTGTGTTTGTAAGTGACACTCATATTATTGTAGGCGAAAATTATTGGTGTGTTTATAATTGTTAAGTAGACGTTAGTTATTTAGATACTATTATTTGTATTAGTTTTTTGTAGTGAGTAAAATAAAATTAAATAATCTACGTGTACTTCACTTAATCACCGAACCCAAAGAAAAAGGTAACAATGTTTTTAACCCTTTAGATTTTTAAATATGCTTTGAGATTTTTAAGTTTTTTGGGCTATTTATTGCTTTACTGCGGTATTTGCAATCTTGAAACATGGCACCTGAATCAGGTTTCTTTATTTATGTTATCACTAAAAGCAACTAACAATTGCTTATGTTGCGCCCTTACATTTTAGGATTCCAATGATGACGAGGATACTACAATAAAAAAATTATAAGGCACGTAATTATCAAGAATTAAATTTTCCAATTAGTACACGGGTTGAAAATAATCCCCAAGTAAACGCTTCCACTAGTGTAGAGGTCACTAAAACTAAAACACCATTAAGAGAAAACCAGATCACTGTTATTTTTGTGAAACAGGTATTAAATTTTAGTTGTCATATCATCCAATGGAAATTAAGGTAGCAGAAGTTATGGTAAAACCAATCAAAAGCAAGGAAAGAAAACAGCTATTTAATGCTTTTAGACGAAACGAAAATTTCCTGGCAGAAGGCGGTAGCTGTTTTAAACCAGTTAGAGAGGGATATGTGCCAAGAAAAGAAAAACGAGTTTGCAACAATAGTTTAGGACACTTTTTATCGAAGCTTTTATATTGGCATAAGAAAAATGTACAAAAACGAATTCAGGTGCAAAAAAGTTTAACAATTTTCTCCATATGAAGGTAGATCGAGGATTCAAAGACGAAGTGTTTCCTCATATGAGAGCTGTGAAATTATCCTTGGAAGCATAATCAGATCCACTTATTTGTGAATTTGGAACCAGGTACTTGAAAACACATCGTGAGTGTTAATGTCACATCAAGATAAATGAGGGAGCCTGCCAAAATTCTTCTGGAGGTGCGAGTATTAGAAAAATTCATAACCACATTACATCGGTCTTGAAACCAACTTTCTTTGATCTGTTTGTACAAGCAGCAAAACGCATAGCCAAATATGATAAGAAACAATATATTTATTTATCTCCAACCTTTGCCATGAAAATTGCAACTTATTTGAAACAGTGTTGCGATATTGCAATTACGTTTATTTATATGTTGCCAGAAGTGAACAATCACGATGCAGATTGTCACTCTGGCCGGCCAATGACAAACAGTTTTATTAAGTGCTTTGTTATTGACCTTCCGGCGGAAGATCGCTGCTAGCTGAATTGCAAACACGAAGTGTATAAAAAGGTAGCGCATCTTCTGATCGGGACCTAGTCGTCTTACACTACTAGCCCCTGCTAAAGCTCGTTGACCGAGTACTTTTTCCACGATTCTGCGTTTTATTATTACCTGAGTCAACATTTCTTCGATTTAAAAAGACTTCACTTCGAAGACGATCCCAAAAGCTCTTTAGTGTTTGAATAAACACGAAGCCTTGTTGGCTACGATATTATTGAGGCATACAAAAAGGATAAGGAACCGGCGATTGTTGACTATCGGCCTATCTTTCGTCGAGGTAAAGAAAAGAGGTTATTGGAATAAAGACAAAGAGAAGACAAGAGAATCGTCGGTCGACCACCTACATGATGGACTGACGATTTAAGAAGAAAAAATAAAAACTTTATGAGGGTTGCGCAAGACAGACGGGGTTGGAAACACACAGGTTAGTCTGTTGCGACAGTTAAGGCAGATTTAAAAACCTTGACTCGTCTTTTTCGACAGTAATTGGAGTTTTGAGATGTCTTCACATGCCGCCAACAACCTACACCTTAATAGGTGGAGTAAAACAACCATGTTCCTCTTGCAAGTGACTTACATTTACTAAGAGAATATCTTATTAACTTTAAATTAGCTAAAAAATCTTTAGAAGTCCTTACCAACGAAATGAATGATGCTAGTGGAAGTACTGAAGCAGACGAAACCGACTGTAAAGTTCTCGTAAGGGACAGTGTAGAGATTCAAGCATATAATACTCTAATGGAGACTATGTGCTGCAGGATAATATTATTTAATAGAAAACGTCCAGGGGAACTAAAAAGACTGTATTTACATACTTACTTCAAAAACAGCATTTCAAATGGACAATAAATACGGAGTTTATGAAATTCCTTGTGCAGACTGCCCCCAATCCTATATAGGCCAAACAAATCGTAGAATCTAAAATATAATTTATGAACATTCCATTTTTGTTCGCAATTCAGGCTCAATTTCAGCTCTAGGTCAACATCATCTTCATACAGGTCACAAAATTGATTTTAAAAATTCCAGAACCGTAGCCCCTATCCGCTTCTATAAACCAAGAATTATCCGAGATGCCATAGTAATTGAAAAAAGGCCAATTTGTCTCAACAAAAGAGATGACGGCATACGACTTGGAGACCTCTCACAAAGAAAATATCATCCGCTCCACCCGTATATCAACATCCTACTGTCAGAAATAATCGAGCCAATCCCCACTAACCCCCACGCCAACCTCTCCCAAACCACGTCACCATCGACGGTATAAATGAACCGTCCTCTATTCCCAGCACCAGTAATGCATTGGAAACCCCGAAGAAGACATCCACGAGGATGTAGAATGCTCGGCGCAATGATAATCGACGCGATTCAAACAGGAAGAGTTGTTGAGTTTAATATTAATTCCTGTAATAGGATAATCTTAGCTCTAGGTTTAATTGTACTAACCGAGGAAACCTTTCTGATTTAAGTACGCTATTTACCTAGAATTTCTTGAACTCTATACTGGTAATACGGAGGAGATATGTATAACTACACAGAATTTTGATCGGCAATGATTAAACCACTGTAAAAAGTTCATACACAGTGAAAATAATACCAGTGAGATATCTCAGTGTTAAAGGAAATCGTGACTTAACTTTATTTTCGATGACACGGCGACACTGAGATATCTTACCAATAACACACCGTCATAGACTTGTCGCCGCCACAGGTTTATTCACATTTAGTCTCGTATTAGTAATTTGTTACTAGTAAAAAGCTATAGTTGTGAAAAATAGTTACGGAGAATAAATGAAAGAGGAAAATTTATCGTATCTCTGCTAAAGGATAATAAAAATGATTCAAAAGGTAAGTGATAATCATTAATAATGTGTTTGTGTAAATGGTTTTCTCACTGGCTATGGTGAACAAATTTATACTTAATAAATTTATAATAGGTACCTACGCAAAAATTTTAAACAGATATAATTTTGGTTTTCAGTTGATGTAGAAAAGGAAGAGTTCGGTCTTGCTGGAACTGCTCGCAAAATCCACAGTGGATTATACTGCAGAGAACATTGTCCAGTATTTTCATGGTTTTAATCGAAGTAACTCAGAAGATGTGGATGATACAGATGAGGATCCTGATTACAATTTATCTAGTGCAAGATCAAGTAAGATTTATTCTTTATTCAAAAAATGTTCATGAAAATAAATATCCGCATACACTCGATGAATTGAAGGCACCTTTTATCCAAGCTGATGATTTGAGCTACTCCGATGAACCAGATGAGATGGGTGGAGTACAAATAATAGATCCTAGTCTACATGAAAAAAATTTCTAGAAAAAGAACGATGAATTCAGAGAAGTGAAAAAGAAATGTAAAGAAACATAAGATTGCAACAGAGCTGAGCTATTTGTCAAGATTGGGCAGGTTGCACGAAGCAAAAAAATTAAACCCTCCATGCAATAACTGTTTATATAAATGTCCAGAAAAAATAGATGAAGATTATAGGGAATCACTGCTAAGAAAATTTTATGAGTTAAGGGACAAGACTCGCCAGAGAGATTGCATATTAAAATGGATGACTCCCATTTCTCCTAACAATGAAGATAGTAATCGTAAACGTTCAATTAATAAGACTTACTATTTCCTATTAAATGAACAAAAAAAGTGAGGGTATGTCAAAAGTTTTTTACTGCTACGCTTGATATTTCAAACAATGCTGTGGCAGCAGTTGTTGCTAAAACAACTGAAACTGTATGTGTGGAGGAAGAAAGAAGGGGAAAATATGATAACCATCTAAACAAAACTGAACAACGAAAAACCGAATACATTATGCAGCAAATAAATTCCTTCCCTCGCATCGAGTCACATTACTGTAGAGAATACCTGGAAGGGTCACTGAATTTAGCAATGATGTATGGGAGGTACAAAGAAAAGAGTATTGAAGAAAAACAAGATTATGTCAAAAAATCAATTAATGAAAAAATTTTCAATACAAAATTCAATATATGATTCCATAAACCAAAGAAGGATCAATGCTCAACATGTGAATCGTTTAAAAATAGTGCAAGGAAACAGGAAGATATAATTTTAGAACATCTAGGAGCAGTTAAATTGCTCAGCGAAAGTAAGCAATCAGACAAAGAGCTATTCTTCGAAAGGAAAGATTTCGTGGTTTGTTGTTACGATCTTCAAGCTGTCATGATCCTTCCTCAAGGTGAAATTGCCAAATTTTATTATAAATCTCGATTGAACGTTCTAAATCTTACCATATTTGACCTATTTCAAAAACAAGATTATTGTTATTTATGGCACGAGGGACTCGCAAAAAGAAGGGCGAATGAAATCACTACTTGTGTTTACCAGTATTTGAAAACGGTTTCAGAAAATAAACAAAAACTATAAATAAACTAAAAATATCATATTTTATACCTATAACTATACAGGTCAGAATAAAATCAAATATATTTTCTCTATGTATCTGTATTGTGTTGAACACTTAGACATAGATAGTATCACTCATAAGTATTTAGTCACTGGACATACAGCAAATGAAGGTGATTCTATGCATGCATGCATAGAAAAAGAGAGTATTGAAAAGTGGCCCACTCCATGTTCCTTCGGAATTAGCGACAATTATCAAATGTTCAAAGAAGACTGGTAAGCCATACACTGTCTTAGAAATTTTACCTTAGATAGTGATAACAATAAAGTTAAGTGGAATGAAGTGAAGGTTGTTAAAGTGTGTAAGACAGAAAAAGATACCATTTATTACAAAACTTCACGTGATCACAAAAAGGATTTTAAAAAAATATACATCAGGTATAAAATGTGAGGAAACACATTAAGTCCTAACTGTCGCCGGACGCTGGCATTCATTAGCCAATCAGCGTACCGGACGCATCTCCACAAACAGGAAAAATTGCCCATGGTTGGAAATCGTGGTATTTCTAATCTTTCGGCAATTTCTTCTTCTTCCTGTGTCGTCCCCATTAACGGAGGTTGGCGACCACATTTTTAAAAAATTCGCTGTCTTTTGCAACGTGGAATAATTCGTCTACAGTCATGTTTGTCCAGTCTCGAATATTCGGCAATTTAAATTACCTATTAATAAGAATGGTGGACACTAGAAACACCTCCAGGTCCAGTTGTCCGGACCGTAAGAAGCCCGACGAGCCCGGTATAGACCAAAGAGTCACAGCTAACGCCTCTCGGCAATATAACTTAGTACCCGTAGGAACTCAGAAAAAGAAAACTCATTTGATGCAGCTGTGCAATGAAGGGCAAATACCTACTGTTCAAGTTGATTCTTTTACAAACCTAAAAATAAGACGCCAGCTGAAGCTGAAGCATCATCCGGGGAAGAAAATTGGCAACATAAGTAATTTCTCAAAAGTTTGATTTTAATTTTTTTGTTCACTTTTGATCGCTAAAAAATGTTATTTTTGTTTTATTCTATTTTTTATAATTCAGAACCTCTTTTTAATAAAATCAGTTATCTCATAAGAATAAGCATTTCTTTTCTTCCCAAAAATTTAATGTAATCGAAAATTTCCCTCGTTAAACCGAACCTACAAGTAAGATTATTTATCAGATATTTTTAAAATTGTTTCTAAATATGTTGTTGAACAGTGAGATATCTACTTTTATTATAATATTTTTCCAACAGCATTTCTGTGCAATAATGAAATAAGTTTTTTTTTAATTTTTTTTTTCAAAACTAATCTAGTACTCAGTTTACAAGTTATATTCAAAATATACATGCAGTTTTCTGAACGATAAGAAAGTTATGAATAGTTATTCCTTGGGTGAATTTCTGCATAGGACAGTCTACGTGGTCTGAAAGATTCATTTTTAGTAAAAGCAAGCTGTGCTTTGAAATGACACTGTGGTTTTAATGGTTTATCATAACCAAAGTAATATGACTTCAATAAAGATTGAACACTAGTAGTTATTTTAAAAGGTAAACAATAATTAATATTCAAGTGTGCATCTAGATTTACCATATCGTTAATAAACCAAACATCCTTAAAAGAAAACTGATAGTTCTCTTCTATATATACATAAGAGATTTTATTTATTTTAACAGAACCATTTAAAAAACTTATGTTTTCTAAGGATTCATTGTTTATAAAATCTCGACCCAAAAGTAAATTACAACTAAAAAAATCCTTTCCAACAACATGAAGAAACCTTCAATGGTTTTAGGGTTTTTTTTTATACCTGAATAAGATTCAATATTAGTGGAAGAAATAACATCTTCTGCAATGTAACAATAAAACACTGAAAACTTTATTTTCAAAACTTCCACAAAATTTATTATAAAATCTTATCACTACAGCTGTTTTTTTGTTTCTCAAGTAATCTATTTTTGGTATGCGTTTACACTTTATAGTCTCTAACGAAACAGGTTGAGGAAGGGAGAACTGTTTGTCTCAAGTTGGTCATTCAATTATGTCTGTGTTTTTTAACCCATTAAGGGCCGAGACATTAAACAAAGAGAAATTTGACAATTGATTTATTAGATTGGATTAAAAACACATAAATTAAGACTAATTTACAACCAAAAACAATTTTTTTTTCTCATGAAAGGAAAAACAGGTGGGTGCGTATACGCACCTTTGGCCGAATACGCATACAATTTTTAAAAAAGGAACATATTGTATCTTAACTGTAAATTAAATTTTAAGATGAAAATTTTCGAAACATTCGGAGTGTAGCTGCACTGTACACTTTTCACATAAATAAATAGTATTACTTTTGCACATCCGACATTTTCTTCTTGCACTATTATCGTCTCTTATCTGGTAAAGCAAATTTAGATGGACGTCCATATACTGAGTTTGACAATGATGTAGCGGTTTCTTCACTATTCTCTGCATGTCCAATATATTTTAGTAAGTTAAGAACCAATCTCGAACGAAACTTCAGTTGGGAAATTTTAGAATCATTCGCAATTTTAAAATTTTTCCAACTATTGACCACCATACTGTCAATCATGTTAGTAAGCAATGGCCACCGCCACTTTTTTCCTCTTATTTTAATACGGTAATTCGCAATGCCATTATCATGCAGATCCACTCCACCCATGTATTGGTTATATTGGTGAATTATATTAGGCTGAGGGATAAGAATTTCTTTGTGTTCTTTACGGTTATAACGTTTAGTTTGCATAAGGGGTAAAACGTCATATCTATTTGTCATTACAGTCACTACTGAATTATCGTTCCATCTTGTCACCAAAACTTCTAAATTGGAATCGAATGCACATGTATATGAACCTCTTTCCTTTTTTTTCATAATTTTGTTTTCTTCTAGAGGACACTTAGCAGTGCGATTTTCCCTTACTGTTCCTGTTGCAAAGAATCCTTTTTCTTTCAATAGTCCAAAAAGAGCTTCGACCAATACATATCAACTTGAGGCAGAGTGTGATAACCAGATAATATACATATGCCAATAATTTTTTTTAAATCTTTATCATTCATTTCAAAATCGTGACGGTTATTCTGCGATGCATAAATATTTGTAAAATATCGAATGCTCTCACTTACTTCTTTATCAAAAAAGAGTGAAAAAACTTCAATAGGTGACTTGCCTCCATGGTTGGCTTTTATATTTTCTAAATATCGATCAGACTGATGTTGAATTACTGCCGAGTACGAAGGAGTATCTGTTTTTACCCAACTTGGGACAAATTTGGATTTATTATTTTTGCCTGGTTCTTTCTTTGGACGTTTTGATCTGTGGTTCAGAGGAATATCATCATCAGAATCGTCAGAATTCCCATTCACTTGTATTTCATATGTACCTGCAATATCTGTTTTTATTCCTTCTTCACCAATAATATTATCATCAATGTCTTCTACATCGGAAATTTCATCTGTTTCCGGCGGCACATAAACCACATCAAGTGAGTCAGCATTTTCACAGTCTGAGTCTTCTTCTAACAAAGCCATTAACTCTTTAGTAGTTAGTGCCCTCTTCATTTCATATTTCGAGAATTTACTAAAATAAACAAAAAAATGCACTACTACTACTACTATATACACGCATTCATATGATAATAATTTAGCTTACCTCATTTCAACTTATATGGAATATAAAACAAATAAACACAAGGAAACTTTCAAACTGATTTAGGTGTATTGACTATTGACGAGATCGTAATTTCAGACTGTTTATGTTACGTTCCAAATTTAAAGTAGAAAGTCCCACCTCTATTTTATCAAAATTTAAATAATTCAGGACGTGTAAGAGCGGTTGCCTATAATATATTATAAGCAAGGTGGCGAAAATAAAATTAGTAATTTTCAAATAGGGGTAATGTCTGGCAAATTGTGCTGAAGTTAAGGGAACACGTCCTCTTTTTTTGTGAAGAAACTAATTTAGATCGTTCTTTCTAGAGTTATCTTGGAAGAATTGGGATCATAAAATTGAAATTTTTGAATCTCGGTATTATTCGGTGACCTCCGTGTGTCAAGTTGTCAAGTGTTCGGAAAGACGACGGAAAGAAAGGGATTCCAGGTTTGACGGTGTAACTGAAAGGTTGGGCTAGATTAAAAACGGCATTTTGTTTTTTGCTTTTGCTGCTGTTCCATGTGGGATCTGGACTAGTCCGAACCGTGTGGATATTCAAGGGGATTTGCTGCCTTCGTGGAAGGGTTTTTTTTTTGGAATATCCACAATTTCGCTAAAAAAAGCGGATCTACAGTACACGTGAATACCGGGAGTCGTATTTAGATCAAGAAATTAGCCTTAATCACGAGTCCAAATAGCCGGCTACGCTTCGGTCCAATTTGGGATATTTCAAACCCCTAATCTGGCTAAGAAGGGGTTGGTTGGTTTGTTTGTTTTTTTCTGCTTCTTCTTCTTCGTATTTTTCCATCTGGCTGTAATTTTCAACTTTTCAACATTGTCACACAAGTCTATGTACATCGGCAATCGTATGGGATTTTGGATTGAAGACACGCTGAACTATAACTGGAATTCCACGCGGTGAAGTATATGAAAATTCGAGGTATGGATCGATAATTAATTTTCAACGGAAGATTTAAGCGCCGTCTAATTTGGTTTGCGGAATACAATAGTTTTTTTTTTAAAAGATTATTTGCTGTTAGTTTTTATTTTCATATTTACAAATACTTTACTGATTTTTTTTTTAAAGATAATTTGCGGTTTATTTTATTAATTCAATATTTACACATACCTATTTTAATTTTGTAAACTGCGTCTAAGGGGGGGGTTATATATTTGAGATTTATTTTTTTTATATTATTTTCTGCGCACGCACTTGAGCTCACGTGGTGTCCTATTTGCGGTAATTATTTTTTTTGGTTGGTATTGAACCGCACACCCCTTAGCGTCCGGTACTTTTGATACGTCTTACCTTTCATTTTGTTCTGTTAAATAGAAATAACTTATGAATTTTTGTTAGGCAAGTAGAAGCCGCATTTTTATATTATTTTTTTATTAAGCCTATGGTAAAGTTAAATAATATTGTAATATGTATTTATTTTCAACTATCTTGGGAATCTATTTATTAAAATTGACTAAATTCTAATCTGACAATTTCATTTATTTTTTTATTTATTCAGATTGTATACTGTTACTTAGTATTTTAGTAGTAAACCTATTGGTAAGTTGGTGGTTTATGGAATAGTAACGTAGGGAAGGCTGTGGGCCAATTTACCTGGCGCCCCTGATATAACTTCGGATTTTTTTTTGTTTTGTGGACCGCACGACCATCTCCACTGTTTTGTCTAGCCGCGAGCCATTCCCAGACTGTCACCGTATAGTACTTTTCTTTCCGGGTGTACGTCTGATTTATATTTGGTACATTTTATAATTTTTTTTTATAGATTCGGTTTTGTACGCCACATATTTTGGCGCCCAACGTGGGGCCCTTAATTAATTAACCTTTTTTTTTGTCAATCCCTTGTGTAGATTCCTTTTAATTAGTTAACCTAACGTGTTTGGGCTTTAATTGACTAACTTTGATTTATTTACTTTACCACTGGTTTTGCACTTAGTAGTAGTCTTAGAACTTCGTGTTTAGTGGAAGTGTATGCCAAGAAGTGCTTACTAGTTTTTTTTTGTGTGACGTGAAGTTGGAAGAAGCCAAAAATGGAACTTAAAAGAAGATACTTTGAAGTGGTGTTGTGGAACTTAGAAGAATTATGGATATATTAGGACTTTGAAATATTTCTATTTCAGTTGGAGTTCAAATTTATTTTTTTTGAGAAGTTGGACTTCGAAATTCTACATTGTGGTTTAACTTATTTATGTTAGGGAATGTAAAATCTTTTTTTGAGATTATGTTGTGACTTGTAATTTGTTCTGAAACAATGAAATTTTGAAAATCTTTTGTGAAATTTTATAGATTGAATAAAGCGACTATTACTTTTATTTTGCTTTTGGTTTGCTCCCATTAATAAAGTAAACTGTACCTGTGTGTTAATATTTTTACTTATATCTTGATTTTGTTTGAATATTTGCTCCTTTCGGTTGATACATTTTTTTTTAAATTTTGAACTTTGGCAAGATGGTGCGAAAACTTGTACCCAACTACTTAAGGAAAGAGGAACTGGAATATGAACTCAAAATTCGTGGAGTGTCTACTGGCACTGTTGAGTCTATGAGGTCTAGTCTGTCTGATGCACTTAGTCGTGAGGCAGCAAATGAAAGCTTTAGATATCCTGAGCACCCATTCACCTTTTCACAGGATAAAACTGCAATCGAGACTAAACTTGCGGAGCTGAATACGGCTGTTGGAAAGTTTGCCGGAACTCCTACTTGTGCTGAGTCCTTGAGATTGCGGACACAGATTAACCATGTCTTGGGGAGAATTGATCTTATGGTATTGCCAACAGGTGATGATGCAGACGCAGCCCAGGTTGTTAAGTCAGACTTTCTTGCTGAGATTTTGAAGTTGTCACAGGATTTACATGATAAGCAGCATCCAATCGGATCTGGTTCGGTACCAGTAGCGCTCGATGTGATTTCGGTTTTAAATCAGTCTTTTCAGGCAGGGGTAGGACAAGTTCATGCTTCTTCTCCTGGAGCGATGTCACAAGCTGGTAATAATGTTCTTTCAGGGTCTGTCTCTAGTTTTTCTTCTGGGATGATACTTCCTCATAAATGGGGAATAGAAAAGTTTTCAGGTTCTGCTAGGGGTATGTCTATTTCTGCATTTTTTGAGATGGTGAATGAATTGAGTCTCGCTCGTCATGTACCAGATAGTATACTTTTGGAATCAGGTATAGATTTATTTTCGGATAAAGCCTATCAGTTTTATAAAGATGTTCGTCTACGTGTAGGGAGTTGGGCTGAATTAGTTGAAGAGTTTCGTAGGGAGTACCTGTCAGCTCACCATGGGGAAGCGCTTTTTGAAGAGCTTCGGAGGAGAACTCAGCATTCGTCTGAGACTATTGGAGTTTACTTGGCAATAATGAATAGTTACTTTAATCGCTTGCGTTGTCATGTTCCAGAGGAAGTTAAATTGTCTATAGTTATTAGGAATTTGCATCCGTTCTATCAAGATAGATTACGTGATCCTTTGCCAGCTACCTTGGAGGAACTTCGTGTTCTATGTCGCAGTATGGAGGAAAGACGTGATTGTATTAGGAACTATGTTGAACCGAATAGTAGGAAAATGAATACTTTGGAAAAGGACCTAGCTTATATCAGTGTGGATGCTGAAAGTTTTAGTAGTGTTAGTGAGGGTCCTGTTGCTTCATCCGAATCGGAGTCGGCTAGAGGAAAGTTTAGGACTTTAGTCTGTTATCGTTGTAATCAGTCAGGCCATAAGGCAGTAGGGTGTTTAATGAAGAAGGAGGCTGTTCAGTGTTTTAAGTGTAAGAAAGAAGGGTTTACAGTCAGAACTTGTCCTTCGTGTAATTCGGGAAACGGAAGGAAGCGCACCTAACTGGTCGAAGAGGTGTTGCCGACGTTGACTCGACCAACCTACGTCCTATTTTAGACTTTATTTTACATCATTCCGAAGGAGATGAACGTCCATATTTGAAAGTTAAAGTCTTAGGAAAGGAAATTTTGGGATTATTGGATTCTGGTGCTTCAAAGACCATTGTAGGAAGAACTGGTTGGAAATTTTTACAAAACTTGGGTTTAGAGTTGGATACTTCGAAGAAGACCGTTTGTAGAGTGGCGAATGGTCAGATGTGTGAATCGTTGGGGGAATGTTTAGTACCTTTCATGGTTAGGGATCGCTTGCGTGTCTTGCCAGTATTAGTTATTTTGGACGTACCGCACATTCTGATTTTAGGATCTGATTTTTGGCGTGTTATGGGTATCGTTCCAGATTTGAGGCATAACGAATGGTATTTTTCGGACGCTCCAGCAATGGTAGGTTCAGTGGATCATCTCCGAGGTCAAACTATTTTGACCGATGCAGAGAAGTCGCAATTGGATGAAGTTATTAATAGAAGTCGTGAACTAATGGGCACTTCTCTTGGTTGTACTGATGTCACTGAGCATGTGATTGTTTGTAAATCTGCACCCATAAAACAACGTTACTATCCTGTATCCCCAGTAATCCAAAGCCATATTGATAAAGAGCTAGAAGATATGTTGGCGAAAGGAGTAGTGGAGCGATCGAATAGTGCTTGGTCGTCCCCGATTCTCTTGGTGAAGAAAAAGGTTCCAGAAGGTGAAGAACCAAAATGGAGGTTCTGCGTAGACTATCGAAAGCTTAATGCCCTAACAGAGAGGGATGGCTACCCATTACCGTACATCTCTAATATTTTAAATAAATTGAAGAACGCGCATTATCTTTCCACCATAGACATTAAGTCGGCGTATTGGCAGGTACCTGTTGCTAAGGCTTCCAGGCCTTATACTGCTTTTACGGTTCCTGGTCGAGGTCTTTTTCAGTTTTGCAGAATGCCTTTTGGATTACATAATGCCCCGGCTACATGGCAGAGGTTGATAGATCGTGTCCTCGGTCCGGAGTTGGAACCCTATGTTTTTACTTACTTGGATGACGTGGTCATCGTGACAAAGTCTATTGAAGAACATGTAAGGATCTTAGAGGAAGTCTTTAGACGCTTGAGAGAAGCTAAGTTAACCGTTAGCTGGGATAAATGTCAATTTTGTAGACCGGAACTAAAGTATTTGGGTCATGTGGTTGATAGGAATGGACTACATGTTGATGGTGATAAGGTCAAGGCTATGCTACGTATCCCAACACCCACATCCGTCAAGGAAGTTCGTAGCATCATAGGCACATTTTCCTGGTATCGAAGATTTATTCCTTCCTTTGCGACACTACTAGCTCCAATTACAGCGATATTGAAGAAAGGAAGAAAATTCAATTGGACCTCGAGTTGTGAAGAATCTTTTCAGAAAATAAAAGAATGTCTAGTTTCTGCTCCGATACTTAATTGTCCTGACTACAATTTGCCTTTTGTTGTCCAATGTGATGCCTCAGGATACGGAGTGGGCGCCGTGTTATTGCAGCCAGGCCCGGATGGTGACGAAGTAATTAGTTTCCTGAGCAGATCACTAACGCGTCAAGAAAGGAATTTTTCCACGACGGAACGGGAATGTTTAGCTGTGTTATGGGCAGTCGAAAAACTGCGTCCTTATTTGGAGGGTGTTCCGTTTACGGTCGTGACTGATCACGCATCCCTCGTATGGCTTCAAAATTTGAAGGATCCTACTGGAAGATTAGCTCGATGGGCGGTAAGATTGCAACAATATGACTTTAAGATTGTGCATCGGAAAGGAAAAGAACATGTTGTCCCCGATTTGTTATCTCGGTCAGTTCCCGTGCTTGATATGGTTGAAGAGGTTGTACCGCTTCCTAGTGGTGATAGTTGGTATGATAAACTTTGTAGAAAAATCGAGTCTAATCCCTTGAAGTATCCTCAGTGGAGAATGTCTGGTGGCAAACTTTATAAATACATCCGTCCCAGTCATGGATTTTTGGTCGAGGAAGCGGACAATTGGAAGGAAGTCGTTCCTAAGGGTCAACGATTGGAAGTGCTGAAGTTGTGTCATGATAGTCCTTTAGCAGGTCATATGGGGATCCTGAAAACTTATAAGCGTATTAACGAGAAGTATTTTTGGCCGAAACTGCGGAGTGATGTGTCTCGTTACGTTGGACGTTGCTCACTGTGTGCCATGCATAAGGTGGAACAAGGTAAGCCCAAAGGCTTTATGACTCCTCAACCTAAAGCTACTCAACCATGGGAGATAGTAGCAACCGATCTTATGGGACCTTTCCCAAGATCAACTCAAGGCTATAAGTTTATCTTAGTGGTAATGGATGTGTTTAGTAAATTTTCTTTGGTATTTCCGTTGCGATCCTCAAAAGCCGTGCATGTCGTTAAGAAAATAGAAGAAGAAGTTTTCCTCGTATTTGGAGTTCCACGTCTGTTACTATGTGATAATGGTGTCCAGTATACTTCGGGTATTTTCAAGAAAATGATGGAAACCTATGGTGTCTCAGTTCGTTATAATGCGTTGTATCATCCACAGTGCAATCCATCTGAACGCTATAACCGAACCCTTAAAACAATGATGGCAACTTATATAGCTGACAACCATAGGAAGTGGGATGAAAATTTGGCCAAACTAGCATGTGCTACGCGCACTGCATACCACGAGTCGACTGGTCAAGATCCCTACTTCATAAATTTCGGTCGGAAGATGGTAGTGGATGGACGAGATTTTTCCCGAAAGGACAAACTCGGAGACCCGGAGGACGAAGTAGCTAAAATGGGATATAATCAATCGCGTGGACTCCAGGAATTATTTGTTGATGTTAGAAAACGTTTAGATAAAGCTTCGGCTAAGTGTGAGAAGACCTATAATCTACGGAGACGTCCAGAGGAATTTCAGCCCCATCAGTCAGTATGGCGGAGAAATTTTGTGTTGTCAGATGCCGCTAAATATTTCACGAAAAAGTTAGCTCCTAGATGGATAGGACCCTACTTTGTGAAGAAGAAAGTTTCCCCCTGGACATATAGTTTAGAGGATGAAAATGGCAAGGATCAAGGTATTTGGAATATTAAGGATTTAAGGATTAGTAACCCGACTGGTGATCCCGATAGGATTTAGGTCGGAGTAGAACGGACTAGCAAAGTTTTGTCTAGTCTAAGTAAATTTAGTTAGTCTTCTGAAATTGGTTGTATTTATTTTTTTTTGTTGTGTCCGTGAAGGATGACTGAGTGTTGGCTATGATCGGTTCTTAGGATGTATTTGGATGGTCAAACGATTCGTTTTTTTTTGTGTTAGGTAGCCAATACGAAGTCGTAGGGTTGCGGTAGCCTTAATTTCTTTTGATTTATGGAATTGAATGTCACTTAGGTTTGGTCAGAAATATGTTGTCTTCGATGATATGGCGTTGGGATTTGTTTTGATGTTAGTAAGCCATTCTATTTAATTGGGATTTTTTCGAAGCCACATAATTATGTTTTGGTGAATCTTGTTTTATAATAGCTTAGTTTTGGATGATTCACTAAATTTCGTTGTATACGGATTTAAATTCTGGAAGACCTATCTCATTTTTATTTTAATGAATAATTGGAATTACACTACTGTTTCGGTAGATGTTTCTCGCAGTATCAGTAAGAGTGGAATGGTGGAGAGTTTCTTATGGACTCATGTTATGCGAGGTATAGTGAAGTACTAGCGATGCCCCAGAGCTGGGAGGTCGCGAATAAGGGCAACATCCAGTAACCGACCTAATCAGTGTTGTCAGATTGACGTTGGAATTTGAAACTATTCTACTTGATCTCATACGATGAGAGATGACTGTTGTGTGGAAGTGGAGTAAGTGTTGTAAGTAAGTTGTTGCTTTGTGCGTGTGGTTTGAGATTGGTATGTCTTTCGTTGTCCAAGTACTTGCGCATGGTGAAGACGGTGTGGATGATGATTGTGTTGTGGACTTCGCTCAGAGTTTAGGTAGTGTGTCGCTAGCGCGAGGGAAAATTTTCTTCGTCTAGTTTTTTCTCGTAAATTTTCCTCTGGGAAAGGGAGGTGTTGTTACGTTCCAAATTTAAAGTAGAAAGTCCCACCTCTATTTTATCAAAATTTAAATAATTCAGGACGTGTAAGAGCGGTTGCCTATAATATATTATAAGCAAGGTGGCGAAAATAAAATTAGTAATTTTCAAATAGGGGTAATGTCTGGCAAATTGTGCTGAAGTTAAGGGAACACGTCCTCTTTTTTTGTGAAGAAACTAATTTAGATCGTTCTTTCTAGAGTTATCTTGGAAGAATTGGGATCATAAAATTGAAATTTTTGAATCTCGGTATTATTCGGTGACCTCCGTGTGTCAAGTTGTCAAGTGTTCGGAAAGACGACGGAAAGAAAGGGATTCCAGGTTTGACGGTGTAACTGAAAGGTTGGGCTAGATTAAAAACGGCATTTTGTTTTTTGCTTTTGCTGCTGTTCCATGTGGGATCTGGACTAGTCCGAACCGTGTGGATATTCAAGGGGATTTGCTGCCTTCGTGGAAGGGTTTTTTTTTTGGAATATCCACAATTTCGCTAAAAAAAGCGGATCTACAGTACACGTGAATACCGGGAGTCGTATTTAGATCAAGAAATTAGCCTTAATCACGAGTCCAAATAGCCGGCTACGCTTCGGTCCAATTTGGGATATTTCAAACCCCTAATCTGGCTAAGAAGGGGTTGGTTGGTTTGTTTGTTTTTTTCTGCTTCTTCTTCTTCGTATTTTTCCATCTGGCTGTAATTTTCAACTTTTCAACATTGTCACACAAGTCTATGTACATCGGCAATCGTATGGGATTTTGGATTGAAGACACGCTGAACTATAACTGGAATTCCACGCGGTGAAGTATATGAAAATTCGAGGTATGGATCGATAATTAATTTTCAACGGAAGATTTAAGCGCCGTCTAATTTGGTTTGCGGAATACAATAGTTTTTTTTTTAAAAGATTATTTGCTGTTAGTTTTTATTTTCATATTTACAAATACTTTACTGATTTTTTTTTTAAAGATAATTTGCGGTTTATTTTATTAATTCAATATTTACACATACCTATTTTAATTTTGTAAACTGCGTCTAAGGGGGGGGTTATATATTTGAGATTTATTTTTTTTATATTATTTTCTGCGCACGCACTTGAGCTCACGTGGTGTCCTATTTGCGGTAATTATTTTTTTTGGTTGGTATTGAACCGCACACCCCTTAGCGTCCGGTACTTTTGATACGTCTTACCTTTCATTTTGTTCTGTTAAATAGAAATAACTTATGAATTTTTGTTAGGCAAGTAGAAGCCGCATTTTTATATTATTTTTTTATTAAGCCTATGGTAAAGTTAAATAATATTGTAATATGTATTTATTTTCAACTATCTTGGGAATCTATTTATTAAAATTGACTAAATTCTAATCTGACAATTTCATTTATTTTTTTATTTATTCAGATTGTATACTGTTACTTAGTATTTTAGTAGTAAACCTATTGGTAAGTTGGTGGTTTATGGAATAGTAACGTAGGGAAGGCTGTGGGCCAATTTACCTGGCGCCCCTGATATAACTTCGGATTTTTTTTTGTTTTGTGGACCGCACGACCATCTCCACTGTTTTGTCTAGCCGCGAGCCATTCCCAGACTGTCACCGTATAGTACTTTTCTTTCCGGGTGTACGTCTGATTTATATTTGGTACATTTTATAATTTTTTTTTATAGATTCGGTTTTGTACGCCACATTTAGTCTACGAAAAAAATATAATATGGTTTCGGCCAAAGGTGCGTATACGAATCCATCGTATAAACATGCAATGATAGACCTTATTTTTAAAGTATGAATGAATAAGTTTTTAGAATAATAAAAATTTCAACATATTTTTATAATTATAGAATACAAAATATGAATTAAGTTTATAATTAGTATCGGAAAATTTTTTTGTATGAAGATGTGCATAAATCATTAAATTATGCAAAATTATAATAATCTTAAAATATTTAAAAAGTAATATTTTTGTCAAAAGAAAAATGATACTATATACCTCAATCTATTGAGATGTTACTTCAATAAAAAGAAAACATTAAAAAAATTATTTTCGGGCCAAAAAAAAATTAACAATAAAGGTTGCGTTTACGCACCTTTGGCCGTAAATGGGTTAATTTAGATTCTGATAAACATCGAACTTATTAAACAATACCCTATATCACCGTCAGACATTCTAGTAAGTTTCGATATTGTCTCACTCTTTACGAACACTCCTATAGATAAAACTCTCAACATTCTGAAAACTAAATACAGCATCCAACAAGACCACTTATCTCTCATTAAACATTGTATGTCCAACACCTATTTCATCTTCCAAAATCAATTCTAAAATAAATGATGCACCAATGGACTCCCCTCTATCTCCAGTAATTGCCAATATCTTTATAGAAGACTTCGATACCCGAGCACTATCCACATCAATGCTCAAAACCACCTGTTGGCTACGATATGTCGACGATGCATGCGTCATTTGGCCCTATGGCAGGGATGCTTTGGTGTCTTTTCAAACCCATCTGAATGGTATACATCCTAGTATCCAGTTCACGATGGAGATGGAAACTGATTCATCCCTACCGTTTCTCGACGTTATCATAAAGAAAAACCAATCCCAAGGTTTTCATTACTCTGTTTATCGAAAACCCACACATACCAATCGTTACTTGCATGCCAACTCTCACCATCCACCTTCACAAATCAATTCAGTCATTAATACCCTTGTCTCCAGATCAATACGCCTTTGCGATGATGCAAGTAGACCCGCTGAGCTCTCTTGTTTAAAACAAGCCCTCGTCCAAAACGGTTACCGCGAAAATCATATCAATAGGAGCATCCACGGACATCAATCACCCACTCAATATCAATCCAAAGACTTAGACCCTTATCATACGAAAGCTTTTCTTCCTTACATCAAAGGTGCCACCGACAAAATCGACAAAATTCTTAAATCAAGAGGAATAAAAACAATATTTACCCCCGACAAAAACTTTCATCTCGTGTCCGATCAATCAAAGACAACATTCCAAATGAACAACACGGAGTTTATGAAATTCTTTGTGCAGACTGTCCCGATCCTATATAGGCCAAACAAATCGTAGAATCCAAAATAGGATTTATGAACATTCCATGTCTCTTCGCAATTCCGATTCAATTTCAGCTCTAGGTCAACACCATCTTCATACAGGTTGACTTTGAAAACTCCAGAACCATAGCCCCCATCCGCTTCTATAAACCAAGAATTCTCCGAGAAGCCATAGAGATAGAAAAAAGGCCAAATTGTCTTAATAAAAGAGATGACGCCATACGGTTACCTTCTACATGGAGACCTCTCATAAAGAAAATATCGTCCCCTCCATCATAGAATCAAAAATCCCACTGTCGGAAATGTTCGCGCAAACTCCCGCGACAATCCGCGCTCCCTAACGCACCCGTCCCCTGTTCTCAGTCGTAGTAGTGAAGTGAATAGTAGGCACAGTGAAAATCAATGCGGTTCAACCCGGAAGACTGGTGAGTTTAATATTAATTTTTATAATAGTATTATATATAGGTATATATATATATATATATATATATATATATATATATATATATATATATATATATATATGAGCTCATTGTTAAACTTATTTCTGCTTTTATCTAGGTCATCCGTGCATATTATTGGAAAATAAAGAAGTAATGTGCCATACTAAATTATTTAGGTTATTCGTTAAAAGATATATTAAGTAATTACGAATAATTCACGAGTTGTGCATACCAGTGCATGGTATTCGATACCAGTTGGTTGAAGATTGTTTGTATTCAAGATCCAAGGTAACAAATTTTCTTTCGTTATATCCGTGAGCCTACCTTTTGGTCATCAGCAGTAAAGTCTGTTCCACCAAGATGCGATAGAGATCCAGGTATTGAATATTACAACAAACCATACATTAAGTAAAATATGGGCTAAGAAATGGAAGAAAAAGATCAACGAAGTAAAATCTGTTAATGTGGTATTTAATAAATGTCATAAAAAACACCACATATCCTAATGCATAACAAGACCATTCCCAAAAATGATACTGTAAAATATCTGCATTACACCGTGACAAGAGGCTAACATGGAGGACATGCTTCTGGATGAAGAGGAAGCAATTAGGAATAAAATTCAAAAAACACTACTGGTTACTCGGCCGTAACTTCACCTTGTCATTATCTAACAAAATATTAGTGTATACAGCAATCATCCGGCCCATCTGGACATCGGGATGGAACTGTGGGGAACTGCAGTAGATGGTAACATAGCAATATTAGAGCAATTTCAATCTAAGGTTCTTCATGCCATCACTGATGCACCGTGGTTAATTCCAAATGCAGACATTTACAGGGACTTGAAGGTCGGGACAATGAAACAAATGATTGTTAAAAGTAAATTTATTGGACAACTCCACACAACTAAATAGCTTAACCATTAGAATTCCTCTTGGCTTACCATTTAGAAAATAGGTGTCTAGACTTAGTTTTTATGTAAAGAGTACTGTAAAGTTATTTTTGGAAGATAAAGGTATTTATAAATATTTCAGTGGGCTCGAAGTTGTTTGACATACACACTGGTTCCTATTTTCTGTCATCTAAAGTAAATGGTGCTACGTAGCAATAACACTCCGTAGCAGTTTGCTTAAGCCGATTCACATTAGGCGTTCAGGTCACGCTCCGCTCAAGTTCCGCTCGCGATCAAGAATTGTGTACACTATTCACAGTAGGCGCTCAGGTGACGCTCCGCTCACGATCAAGAATTTCGGTATACTATTCAATTTGGCGGGACTCAGAGAATAGGCACAGTTCTTTGCATATATAAATTTGTTTAACATGTTTAAAGATTTTTCTAACAGTGATTTGGCTGTCATTGCTTTATGTTTGGATGAAGAAGAGCTTCAGTCAAACAATAAACAGCCAAGAATATGGGTGCACAATATTTTAAAAACAAGGAAAACAGAAGGGGAGTTTTTTACTCTGTATAAAAGTCTCTGTGACGATGAAACTAAATTTTTTCAGTACTTTCGAATGACAAAACATAAATTTTATTACATTTTGAATAAAATTTCGGCAGACTTGAGAAAACAGAATACCACCTTTAGGGAGGCTATTACTCCAGTAGAGAAGTTAGCTGTATGCTTAAGGTTAGTAAAAACTGTACCATATAAGTATGTGATTTTTTATTAAAAAAAAAAGAAAGTATTTGCAAAGAAATTATAACTTAAAAGTACACAGTATACAAAATAAATATAAATGTTTTAATCTTAATATAAAAGTAAGTATTAAACAAATTAACAAAAAAATTAAAAACTACCGTCTGGTGAAAAATGTTCATAATATGATGATGCGGTGGAAGGAGGTCTTGATTGGATAGGTGTAGGTGTCGAGAAAACTTGAGGAGGTGTATGCAGCAGAGCAGCTCCATCCATTTGGTCACTAAAGCCAGAATTGCGAAAAGTTCCAGAACCAGGAAGCGGGTGACACGAAAAGTGTTGTTGATACGGTTGTGCATTAACGTTAGTAGCAACAATGTATTTGTTTTCAATATCTGCGACAGTATTAAATATTGTTCTTTTGACAAGCTGATAATCAGCTGGTGAAAAATTACGCACTGTTGCTTTAATACTGTCGATAAACAAATCTATGTGGTCCTTCTTTGTGTTTTGTTGCTCTGCATGTTCTTCTTCTTTTTTACTGAGAATATATTGCATTGGTGCTGCACTTGCGCTTTCTGTTGAAGATCGAGCTTTTTTCTGTGTCAACTTTTTGTTTTTGATGCCTGACGAAATGTTTGGTACTGAAACTGGCGTAGTAGAAAAAATTTGTGAGGAACTCTGTTCTGCTTCCCCATTTCCTCCTTCATTTTCGTCTTGTATCGATAAAGCTTCCTCATTATTATTAGAGGTGTTCTCTGCAATATCGATTGCGTAACAAAAATGCCAGTTCCTCTTCATACCTCCATTTCTTTCTTTTAGTCGCGGCTTGACCCGTTTTTGTTTCACGGAGCTTAGAAATTTTTCGATATTGAGAGCGCAACGATTCCCATCTTTGTTTACATTCCTCCGCTAAAATAAATGAAAAATATTAGTACACTTATTTTGTTTATTGTGTTGCAAGGTTTTTTAAATAAAAAAGTTTTTACATCAAGGGGGATTCAAACTCACGGCCTTTGCTTATCGAGTACAAGTACATACATATATCGTATATAGTAACAAAACTAACGAACCTTTTGCTCGAGTGGCTGAAATATACTCATGTCTTCGATTGTGCGGTTAGTTACTGCATTACACTTGATATACAAATGTCGAGGGTTTGAATCCCACTGGAGGCATAAACGTTTTAACAAAAAATTGTCTGTACGCCTCAAAAAAATATTTTTTATAAAATTTTGTTTTAGGTTTTTGTCAACAGGAGATTCCTTCAGAACCATTGCATTTAGTTACTGTCTTGGCCACTCTACCACACAAATAGTGACAGAAGTATGTAAAAGCATTATAAAAAATCTACTACAAGAATGTATGCCAATACCGACAGAAGCACGCTGGAAAGAAATAGCAAACGAGTTTTGGAATTTGTGGAATTTTCCCAATTGTCTGGGAGCGTTGGATGGTACACATGTGGAAATTGTAGCACCTGCAAATAGTGGAGCACATTTTTTTAATTAGAAACGTACCTTTTCGGTCGTGCTACTAGGACTAGTGGACGCACATTACAAGTTCATTGCAGTAGACATAGGTTCCTACGGTAAGAATAGTGACGGAGGAATATTTGCTAGCTCAAAGCTGGGAAGAGCTCTAGAGCAGGGAACGACTCATATTCCTGAAGAAACAGTATTTCCTGGAACAGCTATTATGGCACCGTACGTAATAATTGGTGATTCTGCTTTTCCTTTGAAAACAAATCTTATGAGACCATACCCAGAACCGCAAGCCAATAACGATAGCAAGAAACGAATTTTCAATTACCGGCTATGTCGTTCTCGTCGTGTTGTAGAAAACGCTTTTGGAATTTTGGCTCAAAAGTTTCGCATATATATGAGAAAATTAAATTCCAAACCCGGAAATGTAGAAAATATTTTCACTACATGTATTTTGCATAATTTTTTGCGAGAAGATGCTGTTTTACAACCTGGGGTTTCAATCGAATTATTTGTACCTCAAGAAGGACGGACTCAGTTTTCGTCATTGCCAAGACAAGGAGGGAATGCTCATGAAAGTGCGTTTCTCGTCCGAGAAACATTCAAAAACTTTTTTAACTCTGATGTTGGGAGTGTCCCATGGCAAATTCATAAATAGTTATCAAAACTAGTATAATTATTATTTCTAACAATTTTATGCACTTATAACCTTAATTAAAAATATACAGTCAATGCTTACCTGTTTTATTTAATTTAATTGGCAATTTCCTTCATCTTTTATTTTTATGTACCGTATCAAAATACAGTCTATCTCCCTGGTTGTACAATTCCTTACAGCAGCGCACCAATTCAATCAACTGTCCGTCATCCATCGAGCTGCGAAAATCGTACCTTCACCTGACTGTTACTAATTCACACTACCCTGCCGCTCCGCTCCACTCAGATCAAGTCACGATCAAACTATTCTCCTGGATAATCGCCGCGGTCAAAAGAGCGGGACGGAACGTGAGCGTTGTGTTTACTGTGAATAGCACCATTTAAGATGCGTGTAAAGAATACTTGACCGAACCTTGAGCTGAGCGTGAGCGGAGCGTGACCTGAGCTATAATGTGAATCGGCCTTAAGGATCCTGCCTTTCTGTCCCAGTCGGTATCGGTTCTGGCATTATCTGATGAGTTCTCAATTAGTTTTAGTACAAAAAATTGACCGCGTGTCAGCCTAAATCCTTCAAAATAAATTTACGACTTAGCAACAACTGCTTTGGTGGTTAGAAATATATTGGTTTTTTGAAATATTTTTTCAGTGATACTGATTGCAATGTCTATTTTGTAATTTATACACCCAAAATTTTTTTAACAACACTTACTTCGTCTAGTATAAGCCATAATTATGAGTTGATTTACGCAGTTGACTTGCTCATTAACCAAAAATGGGCATTTGCCGACTATGTATCTCCTATCTTGTTCTAACGTAAAAGAATTTAATGGTATCCTACTTAAATGAGCATGTATGATCGCTCTGGCTTTTATGCTGTATAAGTAACACAATGGACGCTCTTTATTTTTCTCACTCAGATTCGGTAGCTTTTTAATCAACTGCAAAAAAGTAAACGTATTAATACATACATAAATTGTTATATATAAACTATTATGTGATGAAAAGAACATAGTTCTATAAAAATAATTGAAACAAAGCAAAAAACAACTATGGTCAAATGAAACATCTTGAAAAATGAAGCTGTAGACGAATAATTAATAAAGTAAAGCTAGGTTTTGAAACTACTTGTGGCATGTTTAAGTTAAAATATTATCTTTTTTATGGGATAAAGCCACAATTAATGGTTGTGATTGTGATGAAAATAACATTAGTTAATTAAAAATGTGATTTTTATTACAATCACAATCAATAATTGTGGCTTAATCTCATAAAAAAACATAATTTTTAATAAAGTAAAGTTTAATTGAACTGCTAGTGAAACACTGAAGTAAAAAAAAAACTTAAAAAGGAGAAAATATTTTTATATTGAGAAAATTATTTAATTTCACTGAACCTTAACATACTTATAAATGCAATTCAAAATTAGCAACAGAAGTTTATGTTAACTCTACACAACTGAATGTCGAAGGACTCGTCAAAAAATGCTTAAATATATAATCTGTCATACCCAGTTTTTCAGCGACGGCAATTCTCTTGCATATATCTGTGCCATATTCATTAAATCTACACGCATATACGGAACCTACAGTTTAGCGTCGAATCTGAACGACTGAGTGTTAAGTAGTTGTTTTTTTTGGAACGGACACTTATTTACTATGTCTATTTGATTTAGTTAGTATTTACTAACTATTGAAGTTTCGATTACTATAGCCTAATCTTCAACACCTATCATCATGAAATTTTAGTTTTGAGTGTTTGCAAAAAATGTAAGACATTTGAAATATGCTTAAAAAAAGCAAAATTTAAACATTTACATTACAAACGATGTATAACGTTTAAAACTGCGCTTTTTCAATTGCGCCAGTACGATTTTCAAAAGTATTTAACATCTGCTACAAAATACACCCAGAACCGTCTTCTTCTAGGCATTTTCCGTCACGTGCGACCGTTTTTAACGTAAAACTTTAAATTCTGCGTTTTTTAGTCATATTTCAAATGCCTCATATTTGTTGAAACAACTCAAAATTAAAATTTCATGTTATAGGTTTTGAAGATTGGTCTCTATAAATGGATATTTCACTACGACCGGTCAATGAAAGTGATAAATATTATTGATCTGACGAGAATCGTAAAAAATGAAAACAATCGCGAAATGTTTATTTATTGAACAGATTTATAGAAACTGGCTTCATTTGCGGCAAAATGCAAAAATTGATACGAAAGCTGCAATCTTCACCTTTAAAACGCATTTTGATGTTTGTCGACAGGACACTCGACAGGACACTTTTGGGACACAGGATAAAAAAAAATCGAATTTTTTTTTGGGGTCCCAAAATTGATACTCTCGGCAAAATTCAGCATGTTCGTCTGATTTTTAGGGGTTAAATATTTGACGACTGGACTACTTGGAGAACTGAGAAATGTTATTCCCTATTTTTATTTGAAATTAACCACAATTTATATATATATATATATATATATATATGTATATATATATATATATATATATATATATATATATATATATATATATATATATATATATATATATAGACATCTTTAAGGAATATGACCGTTTAATTTAATATAAAAAATGTGCACTCGTAAGTGAAAGGGATATTTTCGGTCAATTTGGAGATTAAAAAAGAAAAGAGTTGTGCTACTTTATCTTTTTATTGAATACGTTTCGCCCACTTCAACAAACGGTATGTTGATGACCTTTTGTTAGCCTTACCCTTTGAGAAAGTAGAGTCTACCTTATCGATTTTTAATGATTTTGATCCTCACTTACAGTTTACTTATGAACTTGAGGATCCTTCTAACAATAGTATTCCTTTCTTAGACATGCGTGTCTTTAGAAATAATGACAATACACTAACTACAAGTTGGTACAGGAAACCTATGGCTAGTAATAGGTTCCTTAACTATCATTCTTGCCATCCGTTCAAATACAAAATAAATCTTATAAAAGCACTCAGCTGTAGGGTCCATAGGTTAACACATCCTGATAACAAAAGGGATTCTCTTTTGTTACTCAGAAGTATACTATCTGACAATTCTTACCCTACATCTCTCATAAATAAATACCTTTTTTCAACAAGTTTTGGGTCTTCTATTGATGATTTACCTAATGGCGATCAACTTAGAATGATTTCTAATAATATTATGAACAACAATACTCTACTTTCTCCTAACATTGCAACTTCCACCACCCATTACTCTTCACTACCCTATTTCCCATATGTTACTGAAAAGCTTATTAAATTGTACAAACAGAACAATATCCCGGTTAAGATTGCTATCAATAATTCAAAGACTGTCAGGAACTTGTTTTCTAAAATTAAAACACCTCTTTCCTTTTTGGAACAAGTGAATGTAGTCTATCACATACCCTGTTCTGAATGTGATGCATGTTATATTGGTCAAACTGGCCGTTCCCTTAAAGGACGCCTTACTTCACATCGTAGTGACATTAAACTTTCTAAACATACTTGTGCCCTGCAGAACATGCAATCAACACCAAACATACTGTGAATTTTGATGGTGTTAGAATTCTCTGTAGAGAACGTAACCTTAATAAGAGACAGTTTATGGAGATGTGTCATATTTTGAAACAACCTAATGCATTAAATAAGAGAACTGATATCAGCAACTTAAGCCAAATTTACCATGCACTAATACTACAAAATTGATTCTTTCGTATTCTACTTTTAAATTATTGGTTTCTTCTTCAACTTCTTTTATTATATCATAACATTTATGTTGGCATCTAAAAAACTTTTCCTTCAATCTCACCATCTGATTGTCAGTTCTGACATTCGAACTTTCAAATACTTTATTTTGCATGATATGATCATGACAGTCAAGATCCCTAGCCTTGCCGTTGTTAATATAACATTCCAAAATTGACAATTAAATTTTTTTTGATAGATTTTAGAATCCATCAATGTTTTTAAAAGTTAAATTATAAAACTAATTAATATAAAATTACTTAAATTGGGAATCTTCCGGCATTCTGTGTTTTTTGCTGTTTTATTTAGTAAATTAATTTTTGATGTGTCTTCACCATACTAATATCTTAATGCTACAGATCTTTTAAAGGTAAGATCATTTACTTATTGTTTTTTATATTAGATGTATCGCTAATACCATTCTTTTAGATGAACTGACGATGCCCATTGAACAGTGGGCGAAACGTATTCAATAAAAAGATAAAGTAGCACAACTCTTTTCTTTTTTAATCTCCAAATTGACCGAAAATATCCCTTTCACTTACGAGTGCACATTATATATATATATATATATATATATATATATATATATATATATATATATATATATATATAGATACAGCGGTTAATGTGGGCTCCATACTAAAACGGTAGTATACTAACTCCAGGAGAATATACACCGTGTATATTATTATCCGAGTAGCGCTTTATGTAGACTCCGACCAACACGTCGGATTAAGTGGACTCCGTAATAGGATTAAACACTTTTGGGACCCGTATATAACGTGACGCATACACTTCTAAACTCCTGCGTTGTTGCCAATAATTGTACTAGTAGTAGATTTTCAAATTTTATAGCAGGTACATTTTGGAACTTATTAATTACTTTAATTATTTTCAAACTTAAAAAAGTATTTATTTTAAACTTGGAAATGGCTACTTTTCGTTTTATATATTATTATTTTTTGTTAAAATGTATATGCACTTAAACATTTAGTCTCTAAATGTACTAACATCGAGTAGAGTAGTCGTGTAACAGTTTAAGAAAGTAGAAGCCCTTCGGTAGGATTATAATAAACTACATAAAATTAAAAGAAACTCTGCAAACAGGAGATCTTTGTAATTTTTCAATTCCTGCAATATATGACGTGCAATATTTGTTTCATAAAGAAGTAATCGCCAACCTTCATTAGAATACGGCACAATAAGAAGATGAAATTTACTGTATTTTTACTTATTATATTCACAAAAAGAATATCCAAAGTAAAATTTAACACCTTTCAATGGAGTTGTAGTGAAATTTGACTTCTTATTACGATACCGGATCCTGTAAAATTTTAAATACATTAAATCTCCCGTAAATTATTAAACTTATTCTTAGATTAAAATAACAAACTTCTTAGTAATTAGGTACAATATACCGTTCACAATTATGTGATAATGTGTAGGTGTCAAGATTGCACGGTCATGTCTCATAAGGTTTCATCTTTCATATAAACATCGATAGTTTTTAGCTTTGGGTGTATTTGATTCCACCGTGCTGAAACCGATCTATCTTGAAAAGTGTTATTTTACATAAAATTAGCACGTTGGCTCTAATAATGACCTATAAATATACATTCTTAAAAATTGTATACATTTATCAATTTAAAACGTTCTTTGTCGTCTTCTGATCTTCATCTCCATTCGTTCCTAATTAAGCACATGTTGTCCACAAGATACCTCTCTCATTTTTAAATCATTACTCTTTTTGCCTTTTGTCATGGTTTTCTCTATTTTGTTTATTCATATCGTTTTTACTCATAACAAATATTGGGTAGATTATTGTATCATTAAACTTTCTCCTTATATGTCCGTATCATATAAGTTGTCTAGTTATTATAGCGTATAGCATTTTGTTTAACAATAAAACAGCAAAACTTCCACAAAATTAATTCTATCTTATTACTACAGCTGTTTCGGAGAGTGCCTTTCTCAAGTCTCAAGTTTCTCGAATCCATCAATCATCCATTGTATTTCTTATACTTTAATTTAAATCCTCTCCAATCAAAGACTTTGAAGCAGCTTTGCTCCACAGTCCATTTTTGTTGCTTTTTGTCACTGTTTCTCCTTTCTCTTTATCATTATCAATACGTAGCGCTACAACACTGGGTAGGTCTTCGCTGACTACAACTTGATCCCCAGGTTGATCGATTTTCCACGAATCTGCAATCAAATGAAATGTTCATTTTTTGAGATATGATTGGATGTTTTCTCTCCATTGTATACTTACATGCCCAAGTGGCATTCTTCTGTGCTAACTTCCTTCCACACCAGTTCTACAAGTTTGACATCTTGGCGTCTATGCACGTGTCCGATATACCCTAAGGGATTTATTTTCCTGAACAATATCGTTATGAGAGCTTTCTTTATTCAGTTTGTTTTCTTATTCTATACGGATTTGTAGCGATATGATAATGAGTTCTGAAGCTATTTGCTTGGGGCATTTTAAAGCAATTACTATTTAAATGGGAATAAGCCCCAATTAAAGGTCATGAAACATTTTTCGTGCTCTCTTCACTTTATTGAAGTTTGTGGACGGAAGAGTTTCTTATTAGAGTTATGTGATCTATATCATTAGCATATGCTAGGAGTTAGTTTATTGACGTTTCAATTTCCACTTCGGAAATCGTTCTCAAAATACAAACATTAGTGAGCATGATTTCCGAAGTGGAAATTGAAACGTCAATAAACTAACTTTAACCTCTAATTGCGGCTTATTCCCATTTAAATAGTAATTATGATAATGGGGTTAAATAAAAATTTCTTATTTTCCTTTTAAATATTCGGAGTGCTTTCTTATTTGTTTTAGTCATTCTCCATGACTCACATCCATGTATTAAAATAGGTCTGAAGTTTGAATTATGCTCTGTATTTCTTTAGTGGCATTATTATTAACCGTGATTAGTGATCTAAGATATTTAAAGTGTTCCATACTTTCGAAATTGTAGTTGTTGACTTTAATGTTTTTTCTAAATTTATTGAATTGGTCTCTTCTGTTGATTTGCTTGTATTTGGTTTTCATTTCGTTGATTTTAAGTGAAACATTTTTCGTGCTCTCTTCACTTTATTGAAGTTTGTGGACGGAAGAGTTTCTTATTAGAGTTATGTGATCTATATCATTAGCATATGCTAGGAGTGCTTTGTCCCTTGGGCCGTTAACGGATTACATCTTAAATAGGCGTTATTTCTATTTTAGTAAGCTGTGCATTAATTTTTTGACTATTGGAATCGAGAATCGGTATTTTATTCGACTGTTTTATAAAACAGAGTTTCTTGGAGCATATTTTCATCTTTGGTTTCCCGTATCATTATTACAAGGATTTTGCTGGATATCGACATAGTGAACCCGGTGGTATGTACATGATGTTTTCATAACCAACGTTCAAAAATTTTTCTTACTGTAAATTTATGATTATTTTACTAGGAAATATAGTGTTGTTTAATAATAATAAAGTTCAAGCAACAATTCATATATGCATTAACTCGGTAATGATAATTCTGCTCCCCGATACCAGGTAGCAGTCCCGAAAACATTAAAACTGCTACACTCATGCTTCTCATTATCCAAAAATTAGCCAGTCAAGAACTATACGCCTTATTATGGTACTGATATTGCTGCTGCTCCTCATAAGTGAATAGAATATGCAAGGAAGGTTTTGACAATTTAATAGGATTTTGTGTGTTAGAGTATTATTTCTCCGAGAAAGTGAAGAATATCTATTTGCTATCCGGATTTATTCCATAAATTGAATAATAAAATGATATAAAATAATGCTAGTAGCAGCAAAAAAACTTTTCTAATAGTCACTAATGAGAAAATCAAATAAATTTTCTTAAACATACAAAAGAGAGGATCGAGAGTAGGGCATAACGGAACAATAAAGCCATATAATTTTGAAAGATTGCAGCATCTTAGATGTCGTAGGTAATGTTGTTACATAAAAAATAAAAGGAAATATTCTGGTAGCTAACTGATGTATATGTATATATAACCCTCTTTTAAATCCAGAAGTCTAATTCGAATCTCTAAAATCAGGATATATAAAATAGTGACCAAACCAGTGTTAATGTGTGGATACGTGACGAGAACGTATTAATTAGACCAGGATTGCTAGAAAAGCCATCAAAGGTATTTTCCGACTTACAGAGGTCCGAGTACTAACCAATACCGAACAGAGCTAATTCCACGGTCAAACACATATATAAAGATAGCAACGTCGTACAAGAAACTAAATCTCAATTCTAAAGTTGCGCTGGCTTTATCCAAAGACTCTATAATAACTGCATTGCCAAGTTAAATTGGGAGGATGCCCCAAGAGAAAAAATGCCTTTAGGACTTCCACAAATGAAGGGGGAGGTAACATATGGTCAGATTTAGGAATATTGAGACTATCTACCGACCCATTATATTTATCAACACCTGCTATCCTACCTAAAATCAATACTGATCTGTTGTGGACTATCAAATCAATTACATGTAATCAAACGAACTAGGCTTAAAAAAATTATCCTAGGAAAGGCACTTCAGAAATATTGACATAAATTTTAAAAACGTCATTTACCTGGCTGTATTTTCAATAGGAATGAGAAGACAAAAAGAAGAAAAGGCAATAGAATCTTGTTCCGTTCTGACTATAAGATGAAGATGATCTTTATATAACATATACTGAGAAAGAGAGAATAATATTTATGTTCAATTTAGTACTCGCTGGTTTTCTCCCTTTTGAATTGGGTATGTATATGTATTACCATAGAAAATAAAAGCAAGAGAGCTATAATTATGAAACGAAAAGATTACGAAATGAAAAGATTATATAAATCCCTTATATTTACACAGATTGTTTTCCAAAAGGTGAACGAATGAGCATAAAAACACAGCTGTTTTAAAAACTTAATATTATTAGACGAATTTAGGATCAATTTCACTCAAAATATGATATGCTAAAATATGATACGACAGGAAAAAAGGCAATGACTTTTACAGCTGATTGCCACATAAATATCAATGTAATCGAAGTATGATGATTTTGCCACAGCAAATTTAAAACGTTCCATACCTTCGAAATTGTAGTTGTTGACTTTAATGTTTTTTCTAAATTTATTAAATTGGTCTCTTCTGTTGATTCGCTAAGTAACTAATGAATCAAATACATCATAGTTTAACCTCTGCCACAAATAAGATGTAGTTCCATAATATAGCATAAGGTTTGGATATGTATCCAAAAGAATATATTCATCCATTATCCATTATAGCCACCACGTAGCCCAGAATTTAATCCGATTGATTTTGGTGTATGGGGCGTATTAAAACAACGTGTCTATAAGAATCCCATAAACATTCGCAACCAACTGTGGGAAGAAATAAATACTGCAGCAGTTTCTTTAGAACCAATGATGCTATTTAACATGAGACGATCTTTTATGTAATATATTGACAAATGAATTAAAGAAAATGGTGGACATATCGAACACTTACGTTGACAAAAAGTTATGTTATTTAGTTTAACTATTTCTTAATTTGGTTTGTAAACAAAATGTTTTGATTATGACTTTAATTTAACATAAAACGTAAAATGTTTGATGTAAAATCCCTATTATTCTGTTTTTGTCAAATCCTATTATTAATTATCCTGCTGATATATTTATTTTATTTAATATTTCGTTTTTTGTCTATTTTTCCTTCGTTGCTTGAAGTAATTGCCTTAAATCAGAATTATGCAGCTGATTTGTAAAATGCGATTATCACGAAAACTGTTAAGTTTTGAAGTTATTAAGAAGTATACCTTTTTTTTGTTAAAATAATGTATCTTTAATATTTTTTATCAAAAATACAGGTAACTCGAACAGCAAAAAAGTTAAGTGCAAATTTATGCCACATATGTGGCGCCCTCTATCAGCTACATCAACGTGTGCATCAAATTAAAATTTCTCATAAGTACCCAGTTGTAAATTTTTATGCATAAATCTTTACAAACATGAGAGTTATAGCGAAAAATAGAATTTTAAATTTGCACTTTAACACCCCGTATTTTTCTTAATATCAACATTTTATTAAAGTAATTTGGCTTAAATCGTAATATTTTAAAGTGTAGAATTTACGTTTTTCGTTTGTACAATTACTTAAGGACCACCCTGTATATATATATATATTATATGTAAAAATAGTCACCTTGAACCACTCAAGGGTTACCGACACTTTGGTTTCGCAATATCAGTTCCTATTTCATCATCTTTTGACCATGCACGGACAACATCAAACTATTACTTATTATTACTTATTATCAAGAAGTTAGTGATTTAACATATATATATATATATATATATATATATATATATATATATATATATATATATATATTGTGTGAACTCTTTTCACGTTGCAGTAATGTATCACCAAGAAATGCTATCATTTTCTATTTAGAAGTTCTATTCATGTATGTTCGTTTAGTTTTCAGTAGACTTTTTAGGCTTGGCACCGTTGTCGGTTTTTTAATATTCCGATTTATTTATATATTAAATTTTTTACATCAAACATATATTTTAACCTCACGAGGTAAAATCATTGTAGTTTGTATAATTTTAGCATCAAAATATGTTACCAATGTAAATATAATTTAGGCAAATCAGTATTTCGATACATAAATATCTGTCGGTTTGGGTGAAGTTTAAAGAACGTTATTAAAACTACCTACCGGCTAGTTGGAATTCAACCGGTTTATCTTCGTTCAGGTGTTATATTTATTCAACCTAGATATTTTTCCCAGAGAATTATGTAGGGAAATATTTTTGTTAAATATTTCAATTTATAATTTGGTTCATCGAAGCTATGAGCTATCAGTAAATAGTTTAAGGTAAATATGTTTTTATGGGATTAAGCCACAATTATTATTGGTTGTGATGAAAATCACATTTTTAATTAAATAATATTTGACGTTTTGATTTCCATTCTGGAAATCGTTCTCAAAAAACGTTTTTTGTACACAATGTGCATAGACATTATTACATAATTTGTACAATAAACAAGGTTAAATAGTGGAACTCTAAACGTAAATATTGGTTAATTAAAAATGCAATTTTCATCTCAATCATGACCAATAATTGTGGCTTGATCACATAAAAAAATATTATTTTAATTAACCATGCCACAAGAAAGTAGTTCACAGAACCTCGCTGAATAGTTTGAAAAAATCTTATACAGATATTAAATCCGTGAAGACGTACAGCTGATTTTGCTTTGTTTTTTTTTTTTAATAATCTTAAAAAGTAAAAAAATATTTTTTGCTTATAAAACGTTTTTTACACATTCTAAAAGAATATGATTCAAATAAAAGTTGTAGACCATAAAAAGTTTTTTTTTGAGAGATACCAAATTAAAATACATAAATAATTGACAGAGATAATTGCAAAAAACACCATAAACTCTAAAAATTATGTTTGTAGTAATTTATAAATGTTAATTGTTTTTTTGCCTAACGACAGGTAATATAGCTACTTAAAGTTATGACAATTAATGAGTTATTAAAGCGTGCTAAATATCAAGCAGATCGACAAAATAGTTTATAATTTAATCAATTCGAATTAGCGAACATTTAGTGACAATTTAGCGAATGCAGCACACGAAAACCAGCAAAACACGATCACAATAACAACAAAGCAGGATATCAAAAACATCAAACTAAATACAAAATTTTCCAAAAGGGAACAAGATTGGAATAGTACCAGAAAAAGGAGAAAAGCATTCAGCGTCATATAACAAGTAAGGCTGTCATACCCAGAATTCACCTGGAAGACAGTACAACTACACACAGGCCATGGTCACATGCACCAATATTACAGTATATTTAATTCAAGAGAGATGAATGGAAACTGTGAAAACTGCAACGAGACAGAAGACCAAAACTACATAATTAATGTATTCACACTACTACAACGCCAAACAGCAAGACAAACATTATCAAGGAAACTAGCTCAAAACATATATCCACCGACAAATATAAACACAACAGATAAGGAACTCACAAGCTGGATAAACGAATGAAGAGAAAACATGATACTAGGTGATAAAGACACAGACAACATATATAACACCACACGACACATAAATACAAACACAAACCATACTTACATACACACACCTCTGCATTTCAAAATTAAAAATTGAAGAACAGTGCCCCAGCGAAAAGACGCTATCAAAAAACCTAAATCAAACAAAGTGAAACTAAAACAGAGTTAAATCCAAAGTGTAACAAGCGAAACTAAACTTAACCAAAGTGAGCCCGTGAAAGTGACATACAAACAAAACATCCGCGTGTTCACATATAAACTACTTTGTAATATTGTTCTGAAGCTATTTTCTTGTGGCATTTTAAATTAATTTATATTTAAATGGGAATAAGCCACAATTAAAGGTTAAAATACGTTTTTGAGAATGATTTCCGAAGTGGAAATTGAAACGTCAATAAACGTATTTTAACCTTTAATTGTGGCTTATTCCCATTTAAATATAAATTAATTTACTTTGTAATAAACATTGTAAAATTTTTTGGAAAATAAAAACGAAATCAGGGGTCTTCCTTTCGCCGATAATTTTTGGAATGTGGCGTTGGGATGGGTTCCCTTGACAGGGCTTCGTAGATATTGTGTAGTTACAGGTCGTATGCCGAATGGTAGTGAAGACCAGAGCCACACTTGAAGTAATTAGTTATTGCGACAAAAACAACGAGTGGAGGCGCGAATCGTTAGATTCATGTCACTGCAAAGGCCAAAATCACGAAAAATTGTAAACGTTTACAATCAAATGGTACGTTCGTTGCAGTAATCGATACGTGCGGGATCAAGACATCTTTTCATTTGTATTTTTCCTTGATGATCGTTGCCTCAATGACATTATTCTTTAGCCTTTTTACAGCTAGTCGCGTTTCATTGCATAGTCGAGGTTGATTAATGTTACGCAGCATAATGACAACTGATCCTACTTTTAATTGTAAATTGTTAGATGTGAGTCCACGCAATTCCAATGAATTCAAAAACTCTGTAGAATACTTCACTACGTCATTCTGATTTATAACTGTGTCAAATGATTGAACGAAAACAACTTTCCTGGAAGAAAATTCAGAGTAGTATATTCAACAGAATATTCATATAAAATTTCATAAAAATTGGTCAAGCCGTTTCGAAGGAGTATGGCAACTAACTCTTTGGCACTAATATGGCTATTAAAAATTGGGTTGGTGATAGAAGGGTAAAAATTAAGGGCTATATGTATTTTTCGATGTGGTTTCACTTTTTATGGATGTTCCTATAGATAAATCATTAGAAATTATAAGCAGAAAGTATCCAATACCACAGGAATCTCTATAATCTAACAAAGCACTGCTTAAATAACACATATTTCATATATAAGGAGCAAAGATATAAACAAGTTAAAGGAGCACCGATGGGTTCACCACTGTCACCGGTAATAGCAAACCTGTTTATTCAAGAAATAGAACAGCGAGCAATAGAAACAGCCAAACATAAACCCAATCTTTGGCCTAGGTATGTGGATGATACTTTTATAATCTAGACACATGGAGAAGAAAAACTAAAGGTATTTTTAGAACACATCAATAATATACACCATAAAATCCAGTTTATTATGGAACTGGAAGAAAACGAACAACTACCATTTTTAGATGTGTTAATAATAAAGAAGGAAGACGGGCACATATGACACACAGTATACAGAAAACCCACACATACCGACAGATACCTACATGCTGATTCACATCACCATCCTGTACAATTGCATTCAGTCATTAAAACCCTGATGACACGATCCGAAAGACTGACAGATGAAGAACATAAAAATAAAGAAATGCATAATGTGAAAACAGCGCTAAGAAAAAACGGCTTTTCTACATATACCATTGAAAATGCTCATAATGCTCAAAAAATAATGAAGGATCCGAAAGAAGAGGAAAAACCGATTGCAAAAGTCATTCTACCATATGTAACAACATTGTACATTGTACAACAGAAAAAATAGGTAGAGTGCTAAAAATACTGACAGAAAAATCTCAACCATTTTACCATCCGCCAAAACAAAAATATCGTTAGAAAATCAAGAAGTATACGAGATTCCATGTGGGGACTGTGACAAATCGTACATCGGACAGACCAACTGAAGAATTAATGTTGGACGAGAAGAACTTCGAAATGCTATCGCAAGGAGAGAAAAAACGTTGTCCCTCTCCTAACATGTCTCAAACATAGGACATACAATAAACCTGAACCAAACTACGATGCTAGCGAACATTGAAATTAAAAGAAAACGCTAAATCAGAGAATCAATAGAAATAGAAAAAACGGTATTAAAGAAAAAGTCAAAAATACATCAGACCACAAGACCGACTAGTAGGACCCCGTCTACCTACACACGGACAGGACCAATCACAAGAAGCCTTGCGGCTATAAAAAGTAAACGCATCGACCAGGAGAGTCAGTTAACTTCAAGCATAGTCAAGTTAACGTCGTCAAAATAATGGTTTTTATCAAAACCAAAATCATTCAATGCGGAGTCAAACCCGGAAAACCACAGAAAGCACATATAGCTCCCGCGGAAATTTCAAGTGTAATAGTATATATATATATATATATATATATATATATATATATATATATATATATATATATATATATATATATATATATATATATATATATATATATATATATATATATATATATTGTCATACTTTTTCTTTCCCAACCAAAGAAAAATAAATAAAAATATCCATCGGAATAAAATTTTAAGAAATCATTATAAACAAAAATGTATATATTAATTTAAGATAAGATTTAGTGTAGATAAGAATAGAAATTTGTTTGGCAAACGACCTGTTTCCGTTGCAAACTAAATTATCAAAAAACCTTTGTTTAGAATTAGAAGACATTTTACCTGTAAGTTAATCTTTTCATTGTTTTTAAAGTCGAGTATTAAATGACCATATTCTAATCTTTTGAAATATGTATAAATGATGTATTGAAAAAAACCAATTTTAAAGTAAGCTATTTAGTTTTCTCTGAAACCGAAATTAGGCTTTTCCAATATCATAGTAAACACAATTTAAGCTTTTTGATTGGACGGTCGTTTTTAAATGGGAATTTGGGAGTCGATGATGAGACAGGAGAAGTCAGTCATATTTTGGTCATCGAAAGGAAACAGTCGTTTTTCTCAAGATAGGGTGTGGTTCGTGATTTTGGATACCGGCGTAACGAAAAGAAGTGAATAGTTTGAAGAAGGAGATCACAAGTAGATTAAAAGAGGTCCTTGTATCTACCGTGGGCATTTTATAAAGTATATGTGAAAGTATTCTTACGGCATCAAGTTGACAAAAGGAGGTCCTGGTGTCATAAATAAGTAGCGGAGTTTGGAGAAGTGAATCAGGTGTTTTTTGTGTAGTCTGAAGGAGGTTTGCAGAGACGTAAAGAAGGAGCCGAGGTGCCAAAGAGGGGAGATCACATCTTTGAGGAGACTGGACTTTTCTGGGTATGTTCCAACATACAACTCAAGAAGAAAATAAACTGTAAGTGTTTGTACAATTGAATTTTATATCTGTGAAGGATCGTTTCGACAGCATGGTCATTAGCATTAAAATTTAAGAACTGAGGTTTTGTTAGGCTAATCAAAAGTTTAAAGTTTTGTGGTTTCTTTTTTCAAGTAAAGAAAATTTTAAGTAAAATTGGTTTTTCACGTAATATAAATGTATGTAGCTTTATAATCTTATTATCATAATAATTTGATTTATTTTCTTGTATGCTGATAGATAAGATAACGACAGAATTTAATAATTGTTTTATTCGTTCATATAAAATAAAGAAACGTAAATCTTTGTAATATAATATATTTGTATTCTTATCCTTTTCTTCTCTATCCCGATAAAAGACAACTAGAAAATCTTTTGAATCCATCGAACACAGGTAATATAAGGATTATTTTACTTTTGATAACAAATAAGTTAAAATTCTTTTTTTTATTGGCTCAATAAACTAAGTTTGAACTCAAAATAAACAATCATAACAAATGGCCCCCAACGTGTAAGGCGTAGAAAGTATTTCTAGTTAAAATTTAAACGGATAGAGAAAGAAAGCAGATTGATTGAAAATTTATTTGCCGATGGTTAAAGTTTATAATATTTGCTTTTATGACATTACATTTCAAATTTCTCTAGGTACAAATTTTTACATGATATAATTTATGATATTTGATTGATTTTTACAACTGACAAAAGTTTTAAAATTTTATTGCATTTATTTGAATTTATTGCATTTGGGATAAGAGGAAAAGTTTTCGTCTTTGCAACATTACTCGAATTTCATATTTGGCGGGGATATTATTGCACAAATTTCAAAGCTTCATATTTGGCGGGGATAAATAATCTAACGAACATGTCGACCACAAGGAGTCAAAGCAAAACGCAAGAAAGGAAAGAGGATAAGATAGAAGAGGAAACAATTATTGATGAAGGATCGGATAATGAAGGAAATGCTACAATAATGGAGGAAAGAAAAGAAACAGGGATGTTGGAAAAATTATTAGCAATGATGCAAATACAGACACAAACAATAGAGAAAAACCAAATTGAAACAAAACAGACAATGGAAGAAAACCAACGGGAAACAAGGCTAGCAATAGAACAAAAATTAGAAGAAAATGATAGAAAAATGTAAAAGCGTTTTGACAAATATGAAAATGAGGTAAAAGTCTGTTTAGAAAAAGTCAGAGAAAAAACAGAGAGGAAACTAAAGATGCAGAGAGAAGAAATAGAAACAAAAATGAAAGATATTAAGACTGTACAGAAAAAAGAATTAGAACAGTTAGAAACAAAATTTGAAATGGCTTTACAAGAAGACAAGAAAGAAATAGAAAAACAAATTGAGGATATCAGAAAACAACAAGAGATGGGAGACAGGAGAGAAGTACTCATCCAAAGTCCGGGTGACATAAAAATACAGTTTGGCGGGGACGTAAAAAAATTACACCCAGTAATTTTCATTAACAATTTAAAAAAGAAAGTACGACATATCGGTAATTTCGAAACAGCAAAGGAAACGATAAGGAACCATCTTAAAGATGAGGCAAGTTTATGGTTTGATAGCAAAGAAGAAGAATTGCAAAATTGGCAAACATTTGAACAAAAATTTCTGAACTATTTCTGGGGGAAAATACAACAGATAGAGATAAACAAGGAATTACAAAATGGGAGATACCAGGATAGTATAGGTATATCAGAAAAAACATATGCCCTACAACTATACAACAATGCAAGACACTTACATTACAACTATTCGTCCGAACAGCTAGTGGAACTAATAGCCAGACATTTTGAAGATACCTTAGAAGATCACATAACTCTACAAAACTACAAAGATATTGACAGTTTATGTCAATTCTTACAAATACGAGAAGCAAAATTAAGAGAAAGAAAAATGAGGAGAACGCAAGAAAATTATAGACAACGAGAAAATCAAGACTATAGAGATAGAGGACAAAACTTTAGGAGAGAGTACACAAGAAGAGAATTTGTCCCGAGGAGGGAAAACGAAAGTAGAGACAACGGAAGAGTAAATTATAAACAAAGAAATCGGCAATGGAACGAAAACAGATATCGAGAGAACCAGAATAGAAACAACAATCGCACATATCAGGAAAACCGAAATAATAATAGAACGAATGAACCGCAAAATCGCGGAAACCGATACGGGTCCGAGAGACCAAGAGAAAATAGAAGAGCGGTCAACAACACACACATAGAGGAATATGAGGATGAGAGACAAAGCGACAGAAGTAGAAGCGAACAAGAACAGCAAGCGTCTTTTCACGAAGGCGCTCACTAAAGACAAAGAAACAAACAGGAATTTTTTGTCACCCGAAGGAATTTATTAAATTGGCAGAAAATAAGGACAAAATAAGTGGAGCAAATCTGAAATTTGTAGATGGTTTTATCAACGAGACACCGATTAAAATTATGATTGATACTGGATCGGAAATTACACTGATCAACAGAAAACTAATAGAGGAAGTTAATTTAACGAATTTGATTTACAAAATTCCCAAGGTAAATTTAGTGGGCGCAAATAAACGGACTTTGGCAACGATAAATGAAGGAATACGAATAAAAGTACGATTGGATAAGAAATTTTATGCACTACAATGTGTTGTGATGCCAAACATGTTGCATGACATGATCGTAGGAGTGGATGAATTGGCAGAAAAACATGTGGTGATAGATTTCAAAAATAACACGATGAAAATCACAGAGGAAAAAGAAGAAGAACAGGACAGTAAGCAAATGGAAAAGGAAAATGAGAAACAAAAAAATGATTTAGACAAAGAACAAACGGTGGAAATGAATTTGGCAATGAAACAAGGACAGAGAAGAAAGAGGAGATTGGCAAAAGAAAGTGAAAAGTGGGTTTCCTCAAAAGAAGAGATGAGCCCAGAAGAAGAAAAAGAAGAAAGATTAACAAAAGAAGACGAAAAAGGTACAATTGAAACAGTGGTATTTGAAGAAGTATGCGAAATGGAGGAGGCAGAATACAAAATAAATATGTGTAAAGAAATTGAGGAAAAAGAAAGAAAATTGATATGTGGAGAAGAAAAGGAAAAGGAATTGCGTGTAATATTGAGAAAGTATGAAGATTTAATAAATGAAGAAAACAGAGTAGCCAAAGAGTATGAACATTCATTTGAGGTTAAAGACTTAGGAAATTTTCGATCGAAAACTTATCCGATCCCATATAAATACCGACAGGAGGTGAAAGGAGAAATTAACAAAATGTTAGAAGTAGATAGATAGAGTTCCTTCTGGAGCGGAAGTGACGTCACACGTCGATCGTCAAGCGTACGTATCCTCATGGGTCAAGGCCACGCCCCCCCTCGTGACGTAGGAACGAGTCTAGGGTCTCGAGGCCACGCCCCTCGACCAATGGTGACGTAGGAACGTACCTCGTGTCTCTAGACCACGCCCCTCGGCCAATGGTGGCGTAGGAACGTCCCCCCATGTCTTGCTGACCAATGGTGGACGTCCTCGTGACGTCGGAACGTGTCGTCGACCAATGGCAGCATAGCAGCGTCAGTGGTGGGAATAGCAACACCCCCAGCGACCAATGACAGCTCAGAATTTGAATAAACATCATAGAAATGGCGGTATAGCGATGAGGGACCAATGGTGACATAGTAACGCCCTCCTCGTGACGTCGGAACGTGTCGTCGACCAATGACAGCATAGCAGCGTCAGTGGTGGGAATATCAGGCCAATGGTGGCATAGTAACGCCCTCCTCGTGACGTCGAAACGTGTCGTCGGCCAATGACAGCATAGCAGCGTCAGTGGTGGGAATAGCAGGCCAATGGTGGCATAGGAACGTCCCCCAATGTCTTGCTGACCAATGGAGGACGTCCTCGTGACGTCGGAACGTGTCGTCGACCAATGACAGCATAGCAGCGTCAGTGGTGGGAATAGCAGGCCAATGGTGGCATAGGAACGTCCCCCAATGTCTTGCTGACCAATGGTGGACGTCCTCGTGACGTCGGAACGTGTCGTTGACCAATGGCAGCCATAGCAGCGTCAGTGGTGGGAATAGCAACACCCCCAGCGACCAATGACAGCTTAGAATTTGAATAAACAACATAGAAATGGCGGTATAGCGATGAGGGACCAATGGTGACATAGTAACACCCTCCTCGTGACGTTAGAACGTTTTCCTCGACCAATGATGCCACAGAAACGTGTCCTCGACCAATGGTGGACATCCTCGTGACGTTGGAGGCCAATGGTGTGCATCAACGGCCAATGAGAAAGACGTGCATCGACTAATGGTGGAGTCGTACCACAATATTAACGAAAAGACGCCCCCAGTCCCCCCCATTCCCCCGAAAAGACGCCCCCAGTCCCCCCCCCATTCCTCCCGAAAAGACGCCCCCCCAATAATATCGAAGCTACACATCCAACGTAACCAATGAGAACAATGTTCAATCGCTGGTCGGTGACTGCGTTCTATGAATTGACAAAGAGAAGAAGACGAATGACAGACAAAGAGAGCCATTTTTCCTCGTATTTTTTTGTAATTAAAACCTACAGCCATTAGCGTAAAACTTCTAAATTTTTTCAATTTATATTTTACGAGTTACCTCGTATATATTTTATCGATTACCATAATAACAAAAATTCGTTTATTTTTCAATTTATACTTTACATGATCAGTTGAAATCTTTATAAAATAGATCTTGTTACTGAGAATAATGACATCATCGGATACGCCGGCTATTAAAAATTTCTCACGCGATCACGATATATAGCCGGAAACACGTGCACATTCCAATTCGATTATTTAATGTAAGATAAAATATATTCTCTCATGGAGGCAGGAAGTTAATAATTAAGCCCGGCATGTGATGCATAAATGAATAGTCTTACGAAATATTGCGCAACATAGTTTTAGCGTGGGAGAGGTAAGAAGATATAATTAAACGTGTTCATGTTCACAGCGTTATTTCGTAAAACGTAGTCATTACAACATGAACAGTGTGGAAGTAAGAGCCAAAAGTGAAATGATGCTGCTTAATACTTTGTATAATTTTGAGCATTTAAAAGTATTAGTTGGATTAAGTTCAGCTCGATCATTTGAACCGGGTGTTAAATTAAGCAGCGAGAATAATGAGATATCGTTCGGTATATGTGATTGGATCCAATTCATCGATGAACTTAATCGTAAATATAATCAGTTTTTCCTGATGCCTCTGCAATGCTATTGTGAAGATGAACCTCCAGAATGTTGTGAATTGTTAGCAATTGAAACTCAAGCGACAGATCAACTTAAATGGCTCAATGTTAAGAAACTTGGTGTTACTTTGCAGATATTTGAAAAAGATGTTAAAAATCTTATTGAAGGAAATGAAAAGTTAATTTTACCACGCATTCGTTTTCTCGAAGGACTGAGATTTTTAGATTACTATTGTAATGCGTTAAAAATTGCTACTTCATTCAAAAACGATTTACAACCAATAGACATTTTATATTCATTTTGTGAGGCTTCTTGTGATACTAGTATTGTAAGTTTAGCATTAAGGGAATATTTGTATTATTATAAGGAAGATACAATTAGTGAATTAAATAGCAGTATTTTTGAATAAAGAATTAAAACATTTATTTCTATTTATTATACCAGGGTAGTGGGGGTGACTAAGAACATTATTTATATTGGCTTTTGGAGCGAAAGACATTTATTTCATCGATGACTTCCATACGGTGTAGATTAGAAGAGTTGTACGAAAAAATACAAAAGTTAAAAGCCGATATACAGTGGTACGAAGATAGAACTGCAATTGAAAAACGATTTGCAGAGTTTAATTTGTCAGAAAGAAAGTTACCAAAAACAACACAATACCCGTTAAAAAGAATTCAACCGACAAGATGCCTCCACTAACAACCTCATTCATCATCCTTACAGCTATTGTTAACAATGTCCTTTATACAAACGTTCCAAACAACGTTAAGAACCAGGCGATATGTTTTAATGATGAAAAAACTGATTGTAATCGACCGAACTGGACTCTAATGGATCATGAAGTGGTGAATTATGGACAGCTTCCAGTATTTTTCAAAGCGATACCAAAATCAGGAGGAGCATTCTATAAGATCAAGCTAATATCCCCAAATAACACCGAAAGTGATTCAAAATGGTACAAAACTAATAATGATGACATCGATCAATATGGTTTATCGATTATACTCTTAAGTATTATATTCGTAATAAATGCCTTTATAGCGATTAATATCATTAAAAAATTTCTTGTAAATCGTAAATGCGAATCATCTTGCATTAAAATAAATATGTAAAACTGTTAAAATAAAACTAAAATAAAACTTTTAATCTTTTATTTAAAAAAATCCAATTTATATAGGTAATATTTTGTTACACAGCCATTGACGGAGGTGATCCACATTTATCGAGGAGCAGGAAAATAGTCCAGTAGCGTGGCAGTTGTATTCATGTGGAGCAAAGCCTCCAGTGGAGTATGGAGAATCATCAAACTTGCAAACATCAATAATTATGGGACAGACGTCAAGCATATAACATTTGTATCTTAAAAATTCTGCTTGTTGTTCTCCGCGAACGTAGATGTAGTCAGCTGCATACAACAACTTAGATTCCAGTATTTTATTTATTTTTGAATATTTAACATCTCCATTAGAATACCGAAGACCATGCACGTTTTTCTCCAAGTACACAGCAGTCTTCTTATCTTGATTACTTAATGTAGCAAACGGTTGTGGAGGTTTAAATATATAATGGCAATGTTTAAAGCCAATTTCAATGCTAAGTTCTTTGGGAACAAACCACCCATCTACGGTGAATCCTTGAATGTCAACTAATGCGATCCTCATGATGGCTGATAGTATACTGAATTGGATATGATTGAATAAGTCAAGTTAAATGATATTTTTGATAACTTCAGTTAGAGGAAAGTATTCGAGTAGACTGTCGTGGACAATTAAACAGTACGCTCGAGTGCCTGCAGGAAAACCTTCATCTGCTTCGATTTCCAACTTAATATCAACGGTTCCCGATCTAAATGACGTATCATCCTGTTTGGAGCAGTCGAAAGTAAACAAAGCATATTTTTTAAAAGCATTATAATCCAAGATTGGATGTTTTGTTGACGAATGAGTATAACTGGGAAAGAATTGGGTATAGTTGTAGTGAGCTATAGCATAATCATTTTTCGCAAAATCCAATTGCATTCTCTCGTTAGGCCAATATTCACCATTAATAACCACTCGTACGCTGGACACCTTAATGTTATCGAATAACGTTGGATTGGCGTGAATGTCATCTCGTTTAGAAGTTTGAAAAGCTACAATGACATAGCGTGGACGTTCAACAGCTGAAGTTGTCTTTACACTCCATATCTCACGTCGGGATCCAGCCGTAAGTGAAGGTAGTTCATTAAGTTCCCATTTACGGAAAGGTATGGTTATCGGCGTATTATTCTTAATCGGAGTCATTAGGTCAATTTTCACATCGTCATTTGGAAAGACATGTTTGACCTTCAGTTCCATGCTGGTAACAGTTAAAGACACTGTTGTTGTTGTTGTGGCATTAGGTTCTTCCACTAAAATACTGTCTCTATCATTACGTGCTCGAACAAATCGAAACACTTGACGACCATAGGTTAATTTATTGTAATCGTTGAAAATGTTGAAAATATGTTTTATCGGAATCAGTAAACTAAAGCTGTCTCCCGATAAATGTGGATTATTGGGATAGTTCCATCCTGCAGTACTGAGATACTTGGAATCGTCAGGAGTGTAACACAACAAACTGCGAATAGTGCTAACTACACCAGGATCTCGAACTATTTCCATGTCGTGTGAACTTTGGATGTATGTACATGTATCAAACAAGAAGGCTCCAGCATTCGGTGCAAGAGAAACAGTTCCAGTACCCACTTTCTTTATACTTCCTTTAATTTCCAAAAGTGTTTCGTGTATGGCAAAAAATGCATCTGATTGATTGATGATAAACTCGACAACGTCGCTATTATTAAATGACTTGATGTAAGGTGTATATGTACGAAATTCTTCTTTTCTAATAGTATCGTCGAACTGAGGTTTCTGGTACAGATCTAAAATAGGTGGTTGAGGTTCCTGAACCTGTCGTCGAATGTATTGACGTTTTGACATCTTTTAGCTGTAATCCAATGGAAACGAGAAAGGCTTTATTGACAGCAGACACGTCACGTCGCTTGTAAGATTTGCGTGAGACTAATGGATATTGATGCGTAGAGCTTTGTTTTATAATTAAACCCATCTATATCGTTTCCTTAAAATCCAAATGAAGTGTACTTTTCTCTCCTCTAAAGTTGACTGGTCTTAAATCTTGATCGAGTACGCTAACGGTAATGTTGGCAATTTCACGTATGCTATTGCTTACTGGTATGTATATAGGATTATGAGGACGTTCGTCAATAGAGAAACCAGGATCAACACTTATCGGAAAATGTAGAACGGTGTGCGCAGGTCTGTCCTCGTAAAAGGCTCCTTCGGTAATGTTGCATTCAAAAAGTAGGCTCGATACTTTTATAATGTTTACAGGTTGGTCCGAAGAATGCATTTTTCCTGGCACCAATATTCTGTTTGATGAGAAACCCAATATTTTGCCGAGACTGTCATCTTTCTCGAAAGTAACAGCATGATCTTGACTAAAGATTTCACACTTGAGCGTATTGTTGTTGGGTCTTAAGATGAACTCATTATCTCGAATCGAATTATATTTATCGATTAATGCGTTATAAATATACGTTTCGATATCGGTAATTTCATAAGATCCAGACGGAATATCGATGCTACACAACTTTTTTCGATCATTTTTCTCGTAGTAGTAAAACTTTTCGCCATCGATGTTTGGAATCGAATTAAATGTATGAAATCCCAACACTGCTACATAATACTGTCGGTTAGGGTCAAGCACAAGAGGTACTTGAGGAGTAAACGAAAACTCGTTGGAAGTACTTGTCAAGGTCAACAATCGAGACATGACTGATACATTTGAATAGGTGTATGAAATTAAATAGCAAAATATGTTAAAAATTCCTTTATTTATTCTTATACTGTTACAAATTTTTCTCATAATATGACACATTACAAAATACACATCTACTTTCCATATACATGCCGCAAACATCACTCCATTCATGTCTATCATAGTCTTTCTTGCAGGGTAAATAATCTTCTAGTGCGCGACGAATATCTTGAGGTAGTTCATACCAAACAACGCTCGTTATATTTTTCATAAAAATGCAAATGGCACTTCTCAATATATCGTTAGATGGTTCCATTGTAGAGAAACTTTAAACAAAGATGTCCACAGTTAATTTGGTTATAACTTTGATATTGGTCGTTATTGTAGAAAATTCTTCCACCGTTCAAGTAGGATACTAGTTCTCGCGGTGGTTTCAAGCAACCATATGAATCAAAGTACTCTATATCGTTGTTTATCTTTCTGTAAGCTACCCAATGTGTACCGGGGTTTGTGGAAATGTCGAGATTAATAATAGCACATTCATGTTTACGAGGGCTACGTGGTAAATTATCTCGCATGAACACGCCGCGGAAATTTGAAATTTTAAGTAGTTTAACAAATCTATTTAAATCCACATTGGTTAAAGGCCTATTAGGTAGCTTCAGCGGAAGTTTTTTGTCTTTTTTAAATATAATCCAAAGCCACCTTTAGCGTTTTTTCGCAGGTATAATCCTTTGCCTAGATGTTCCATTGCATTGTTGTGACGTTTATCTTCTTCTAGTTTCTTTTGAGCATTCTTTGAATCGATAACAGTTTTCGCTATCGCGCTTGCGCCCCCAGCGAGGCTTCCGAGAGCTGATAGGCCTGCAAAGATTGGGATTAAAGGTAAAATCCCACCAGATTTTGGTTCAAATGGAATAATTCTTGGAACACGTACATTTTTCTTCCCACCTACATTCTTAACGGCTGTTCTAGCTGCTGCAAGTGCAAGTAGAGCGGATTTACGCAGATTTGGTGACGGAGGAGCACGTTTCAATGTTTTGATAATTGGCTGTAACACATGTCGCTTAAATGAACCAACACCTTTACCACGTTTCATACCCATACCCAGTTTTCGTTTAGCTTTCATTGCTGTAGTAGTTAACCAGGCAGCGGTTTTTTCACCCAAAGATGCGTCTTTTGCTTTAACTCGTTCCCACGCTTTATTTTCCAACACCCAATCTGCTTTATGTCGATCTTTCAATGAATTACTTTGGGAATATGCGAGATCGTGATCTCTCGCAGCTCGATCTAACGGATTTATCCCCGGATCTCCACGAGCTAGCCGTTTCTGTAATTTAGTTCCAGGTCCTAGATATTGGTAACCAGGAGCATGCAATTCAAACGGTAGACTATTGATCAGAGAATTCAACACTCCTTCACCTTGAACGATCAACATTGAAATGAATCGCTTTTTGAAAAATGTCTTTATATAACCATGTGTACAAAATACATCTCAATCACAAGATGAAGGTCATTCAACAAGACAAGACACTAGCAGTGGAAAACTTGGATTTTGTCGACAACGTGACAAGAACCAGCAAACATGGTGCATTGCTACCACATTCATTTCGTGCTATCATATGTGGTCCAAGCGGATGTGGAAAAACTAATGTTATGTTGGCATTACTTTTTGACCTGAATGGCGCTAAATTCAAAAATGTTTACGTTTATTCAAAGTCGTTGTTTCAGCCCAAGTATCATATTTTGAAGGAAGTGTTGGAGTCTGTGAAAGAAGTAGGTTATTTTCCATTTAAAGATAATGATGATGTTATAAGCCCAAGTAAAGCTAAACCAAACTCAATATTCATATTTGATGACGTATCAACGGATCCACAACAAACAATACGTGAATATTACTGTATGGGTAGACATAAAGACATTGATTGTGCATACCTATGTCAATCATACAGTCGAGCAGGCAAACAACTTTTACGTGATAATGCGAATCTTATTGTATTGTTTAAGCAAGATGAGCTCAATTTGAAACACGTCTTTGATGACCACGTATCACCTGATATGACATTTGAGCAATTTAAACAATTTTGTTCCGAATGTTGGAAGGACAAATACGGTACATTCGTCATTGTTAAGGATTTCGATATTTCTAACGGACGATATCGTAAAGGTTTCGACAAGTTTATAAAACTGTAGGTATGATCGAAAAACACGCATTGTATAACAATATGTCAGACAAAGAGGTAGCTGCGCGCACGCGTAAAGTTGCCGAACTAGCTCGTGTCATTCGCAAAAAGTATTTGGCATTAAAGTTAGGTAAAACAGAACAAGATGAGTCGCTAAATAAACTCTTTAAGCCCATAGCTAAACCTCTAACAGATATTGCGCAATCGTCAAAAACGTTGCATCATGCTATTAATAACAAGCTTAGACACGTTAAAAAAGAAGAGGTGAAAACGGAGGAAGAGATAAAAAAAGAAGCCAGAGATGACGATGTATTTTCCGATGCAGTATCAATCGATCAAGTTAACGAACATGATATATTTGATCCTAATAATGTTTCGAAAGAGGCTATTGATGAATATATCGAGCAATATCCTCCAATGAGCCATAAGTATATAAAAGAATTTTGGATGAAAGATAATAAAATTGATAAAAACTACGGACCTATTTACAATGATGAAATTGGCTGGATGTTGGGTAAACGACGAATAAACTTTAACAAAAACAAAGGTAGTATACAAGTCATTAGTGATGGTAGTGGGGAAGGAGGATGGGTGCCGGGAACGCCAGGTCTATACCAACTAATTTTCTATGATAACCCTGAAGATTATAATGATACAGATTTAAAGCACTATAAAAGTTTATTAAATAGTACAGAAGTTCATCTGGATTCCAAAGGTCGTCTTAAAGGTGCAACTGGGAAAAAATATCATCATATTATCAAACCGCTATTTAAACCTACCGATGAAACAACAAAGAAATCGCCACCGAAAACTCGATCTACTGCATTAAAGAGACAACCTTTCGAAGGTCTTGTTCGTTTAGCAAAAACGACTCGTTCATCATCGATGACAACGTCTCCTCGAACATCGTTATCTTCACCATCTAGCTCCAAAGGGTCAGGGCTCGTCGATAATTCTCATTTGATCTACAACGATAATCCTATTGAATATGTATATTGGGATGATCCAAACGAACTATGCGACAGACTCAAATTGCTGGTTGCTTCCCAAGAAGCAGGAAACACATCCCACAATAACGAAATTGTTGCCATTATCAACGAATTACGTGAAGCAGATATTATATATTAATGTTTGGATTATTGGAACATCATTTCCAACATGAGTGTTGACAAGTTTGGTCGTCATCATTACCGTTCTAATGAACAAGTTGTTAAAAAGCTACGTGAAGGCTTAAAGCAATCCATTTTGGATTTACAAAACCAGATACATGAAGTACATAAAGACATTACACGAGATCCTCCTGTAGCAGGTAATCATCTTTCCAATAAGAAATATGTAGATGACAGCATTGTTCGTGCGAAAACTTTTCTAAGAAAAGAGATTAATTTGATACAAAAAAATAGAATTCAAAAAGATACTCAACTCGAACAAAAAATCTCAAACTCCATTAGTAAAATAGAAGTTAATTTAAGTAAAAAAGTTAACGAGTTGTCTGATGAGAATAAAATGACTGCTTCGAAAATATCTGATTTATCAAAACAAATGCATGAATTTAAAAATGATCTTGATATATTTAAACAAGAAATGACGAAGAATATTACAGATGCCGCCAACCAAAATGCACAAATTATGATGAAAACGTTGGAAATAGAAAAAAAGATTAAAACGGCGGATCTTAATTCACATGATTTAGATGAGCGTCTTAATGTAATGGAAGATTACCTCTTACATAATAAAGCCAACGGAACAACGAATTAGCGTTAGTTCAAAGAATCGAATCGTTGGAAGCTAGACATGGCATTTAGCGAGGAGAAGATACAACTAGTTAACGAGCTACACAAGCCTGCACGAAAAAATTATCCTCGTCGACGAACAATCATTAAAGGACTAGACGATTTGTGGCAAATGGACCTTGCTGAGATGAGACCTTATGCCAGTCAAAATAAATCTTACAAGCTCATTCTTGTTGTAATTGATTGTTTTTCAAAGTTTGTGTGGACTCGACCATTAAAGACGAAAACAGGGGAGGAAATTACTCGAACATTTTCGGATATTCTCGCTCATACTCGACGATGTCCGAAAAATTTACAAACAGACCAAGGCACAGAATTTTTTAATTCCAAGTTTCAAAATCTCATGAAAAAGCATAGTATTAATCACTATAATACCTTTAGTGTTAAAAAAGCAGCCATATGTGAACGAGTTATTCGAACATTGAAGGAAAAACTTTACAAGTATTTCAGTCTTAATGGAACTTACAAATGGATTGATATCTTGCCTCAAATTACAAAAGAGTACAACAACACGAAACACAGCAAAATTCGACTTAGACCTATTGATGTTAATAAATCTAACGAAAATGAAATTTTACGAAAATATTATACTCACTTGAAAATTGCCGGTCCAAGAAAATTGAAAGTTGGTGACGTGGTTCGCATTAGTAAAAATAAACACATTTTCGATAAGGGATATAAACCGAATTGGACAACAGAACTGTTTAAAATTACTGAAATTAAAATAACGAATCCCACAACATACTTGATTGAAGATATAACTGGAGCGCCTATCAAAGGAGCATTCTACGAAGAAGAATTACAGAAAACAAAAAATAAAGACATATATTTAGTAGAGAAAGTACTGCGCAGACGTGGAAATAAGATGTATGTTCAATGGTTGGGATTCGATAGTAGCCATAATAGTTGGATTAACGTTAAAGATATCATTTAGGATCTACTTTTACATACACCGCGTCGATATACACTAAATGAGTGGGGGGTGACAAAAAGTATAAATTTCATAAATGCTGCAAGCTCATGCCCAGTTGTTCCTGCCAGTTCATCAATATGAGTTCTCAAGATAGTGGTTATAGTTCATCAGACGATATGGTGGTAGCTGCTGCTTCACCATCAGATGATATCGATTATTATGCTGAATTAGATGGAGTTTTGGCGACATTCGAAGAAGCAGCCAAAAATGAACCATATTATTTACTAGAAGCATCCTTTCCGCTTGACAAGTGTATAATCAAAGTTGGCCTTTCTCCAGCTCGTCATTTCTCATCAGCCATTATTTTGTGTCAGCACAACAAGAATGCAAGAATTAGTTTAAACACGTTCGAGTGGGATGATATAATCGGAATTTTTAAGCAGAAGATTTGCGATTTCTTTAACAGCACCTCTCAAGATGATTACAATCCTATCGAGTTTCAGTGTGGAGACTATTGTAAAATTAAACAAATAGTGTATGATTCAACCAAGTTCCTTGTTATTGAAAAGCATGGTCTGGAATACTATCTAGATGAAAGGGATGTCAACCAAATCCTAGAAGTAAACAGCAGTCTGGTGTGTCATCGTGTATCGTTATTGGATAATTTACACTTTCATGCTTATTATAGAAATGTTATCGATTTGATACAATCAAACTTTTGCAGCAGAAGCAGTTTATATGGACCACTTGAAGCTTTAACTGCGTTTTGCGAAATTTCCACAGACACTTTGTTAAGTAATGCTTTAAGAGAATATTTATATTATTATAAAATTAAAGTTGTAAATGATTTTATGTAATAATCAAAATAAATGCTATTTATGCAAACATGTCTTTTTTATTTTCACGTTGAATGTCTCACAACGCTGGAAAAGATAAGCTGAGACTTAAAATTACAGGAAAACAATGTATATTTTTTAGAGTTTTTATTTTCTACTTATAATAATTACAAATGTTGATTTTCACTAAATTACAATTATCATTCTACATATTCATTTAACAAATAGCCAATCCATTTTCGTGTGGAGATTGATAAAGCTATAAAAAAATTGGTTATGTTTTCATTTATTAATTTTTGTTTTTACTCAATCATTGTGGTTTCATAATGACCCCAAGGTAAAGTGTCATGAGAATTTTGTTGCAAGTAACGTTTATCGTCATACGGACTTAATGCAATTTTTTCTTGTGTTATTGTAAAAAGATCATGGGCGTAGGAACGAAACGTTGATTGGGAAACACTTTTAGTTGTAAATTCGTTTAAACACTTAACATAATCATCGAAAGTAATGTCATTTTTTACCGTTGAATATTTTACACCCTTAGATTTTTTTGTGACGCCTAAATTATTTGCAAGTCTTTCAATATTTGCATCATCCATATTATTCTTGTATTTATCCCACAATGCATTTCGATCCTCATCCGTCGTACTAATCTTAAACGAATACATTTTAGATCTAAGTCCGACAAAATGAGTCATAATGCGACCGTTTGCCTCATCTTTCATCATTCCGAGAACTTTTTTGTTGACTTGAGGTATTCCATAAATATTATTCTCAGAATAGTCTGATGTATCGAATTTGGATAAATTTGCTTTAATGACATCTCTGTAAACGTCATCACATTTTAATTCATAGATAAAACTATCAGTGTCCCCATACATTAGCTTACAATTTTCAACTCCCATATATGGCAGCATAAAGTTATAATGAAAATCGTACATACACACTTTGGATATATCTAAAATTGACATGCCGATGTACAATGGTTTGTTGAAAATGAGCTCTGTTCTGTTAAGTTCGATTGCCATTAAATTTTCATTAAACACAGTTCTATTATGAAATCTTGGACTAGCAATCAAATTTTTCGCTCCATATCTTCCATCCCATTTTGATACAAGTTTTACAATGCGATGTTTCCTAATGTTTTCCATCGTTTTACCAAATATGGCGTTGTTGGCTAACTTGTACAAGTCTTTTTCAAATGCTGTAGTTGCTGCAGTTCGCAATTTTGTATTAAGATCGATATATGGCTTAAGCCAAGCGCTCTGTTTGAATTTCAACACTTTATGGATTTTTGTTAGTTTGAGTCCTGCATTCAGAGCTTGTTTTAGATTGCGATAATGCAAAGTGTACTCTTTTTTATGGTACAAGGTGGTCATAAGTTTTGGAAGCTTACTTCTTGGTGGCACACGATGTTCGCAACAAAACGGTAAATCTCGATGTAAGTCATGCAAGTGTTCTGGGTATTCCAAATCCACTTGTAGTATGTATCCTGTATCTCCATCGTCAGGAATAGACAAGACATCAATATTGGTATCGACCCACTCGAAACCCCCATATGGTAAGAATTGAGACATTGCCCAACCATACAAATTGTTGACATCTAAATATAGCACATATTTACTAGGCTTTGATGGATCATAATTATGCATGTATTTGTTATTTGCCTCAGAATACCGATTACTTACTTGACTTATACCACCTCGGATAGCTTTCTCAATAAACATGATTTTATCGATATCATTTAGCAGTTCAAGTTTACATCCAGTATATTTAAGCATTGCATCCCAAGAAAATCCAGGCATGGTATAGTACCATGCAGGATCAAGACTGTATGTACTTCGACATTTTTGTCGAAAATTTTCAAAAATGCAAGTCAGTAACATAATATCAGTTTTCATGTACAACATACTATATTCCAAAATATTTTTAATACCGAATGACTGCCAAACATTCTGAGCATGATGATACATATTTTTGGAGATGTGTTCACCCGATAATGAGCTGTAAAATTTATCAATTGATGGTAGTTGCGTTTCATTCAATTTATTGAAAGACTCAATATATTCGTATGGGAATATGCCTTTTCGTTTCAATAATTCCATTTGTTCGGGAGTGGTATTTGGAAATTCGCTAGCTAAATATCTTAAATCCTCAGGTTGCAATGTGGCAGCCAACTTGTCCAATGATGAATTTAAAAATCTCAGTGAATCAACGAACCTCAACTTAATACTGACCTCAGAATCGTATATTGTAAATGAAATATACTTTTCCTTATTTATTGGTAGTAAGCTGATACTACCATTTTTCGCAAGATCTCTAATCATCATATGCGAATCGTAACCGCTAAGATTATGAAAAAAAATTGGGACAACGAAAAGTTTTTTGAAATTTAAGTTACACACTTGGTGTGCGAGTCCTCGAAAATCTCCGGTAAAATGGTCATGATCACGAACAATTACATCCTTATCTGAAAACGTTTTTTCGCAAATGTGACAATTAGATGCATTAAAACTGGGTGTGACATTCATAGGTACAATATCTTTAATTTTTCCTTGCACAAATGCCGCCAACAACGTCATTTCCTTGGCAAACCACTCCATGCAATCTTCACCTGCGTAACTTCGGTAAAACGACAGAGATTCATCGTAAGAGCATTTTACGTAATAACCTGCACTAAAGGCTTTATGCTGCTGATACTTAATTGTTTTGCATTTTAATGGACTGTTTTTAACTTTGTTCAACATTGACTCAAAATCGGCATAGACTACAAAAGGAGTTGTTTGTTTATAAATATGATTTTTAAATTCAACATTCTGATATGATGGAAAAGAAACTTTACATTCATTAATTTTCTCACAGTATTTTGCATGATCATTTAATCTGTCAAAACTACTAAAATAATTCAAACACCTATCACATAAAAATTTTTTATTACGGTTCTTACTTAACTGCCTGGACATAAGTCGAGACATATCTTTAATCATGCAATAATGATACTTAATTTCTACAGATTCATCGTGAGCCATAGGTGCTTCGTAGTCATTCAATTTTGGAAAATATTTATCTTGTACAATCAATAAATTTACATGTTTAGTTAATTTGGTTTTGCATAGCCTTACCGGCGTTGTTACGTAAAATGTTCTCTTTAGCAACATTCATTTCTAACCCGTACACGTTTACAGAAATATTATTTAACTTTTCAAATTTTGAAATACCCTGTATAGTCATAGGTGTCTCTAGCCCATCGATATTTAAGACAGTCGCATAATGTGGATATGAAGATGTACGATCTGAACTGCATTTAGCTGGATAAATCGCTGAAACTATGCTCCAAAAAAAGCATGCTTCATCATCGTTTTTGATATTAATACATGCGTGCTTCTTTTGGATTTGTTCTGGTAGTCTAATGAACGACGAAGCTCCATTTCCCACTTCATATTTATTTATATTGACTTCTAAAGAAACTATTTTTTTCAAAGCCCACCCTGATCCCGTTTCTTCAAATTCCGATAGCTTAGACATTAATTTATCGACTATGTTTGTGTGAAACCATAAAACCAAGTCCGTTCCTGCGTCTATGGCTTCGTTTTTGGTATTAAAATATTTAAATTGGTTAATATCACCTCCTTGATTTGATTTTCTAATAAATTCTCCACATAATGTCATATTACATTTTATCATATTTAATTTTTTTAAAATGTTTTTAATTCGAATTCTAAATAACTTAAAACAATCCCCGAAAAATTGCATTAAATCTTTGTGTCCTAGATTAATAATTATACCTGTTCTGATTCTACTCTTGAATGCGGAATTTACATCTTCCCATTTAACCCGACGATGTTTAGTAATTCCACCACCCACGCGAAGACCGAAATTTTGAATTTCCGATTTAATTGTCTTTAAATGCCCCGCGTTTGTCTGTAGTTGCCGTAATTTAGCTAATTCCAAGTCCCCACACCGAATCGCTTTAGTAAACAAAGTCAAATGCCTTTTAATGTGATTTAACCAAATATTCGCTTCTCGCGGTGTATAATTTCGAAACAAAACATCACGCGCTTGAATTAAATGTTGTACAATGTCACTACTAAGATCACCAATGTTACTCATGATTAAGTAAAAAGCAATAAATCAATAAATGAAAAACTCACCAATATTTTTTTTATCCTCTAATTTTCTATTATTTCAAACGAGGCGGCTGGCTGCACCTTTCCAGTGGCAACGTTTCCTCGGAACACCAAGCTGTACTTTCCCTCGCTGAAATGTTCCAAATGCGGCCTGTAGAGTTCAACCACCCTTTGCGGCAAGAACGTCACCTCCTTTTCTAATTCAATAAGGATGGATTTCCCAAATTTCGTATCGACTTCTCTTGCCGCAATTATCTTCTGGGGTACTCCTACGGGTAGGCTGTTTAGCTTTCTAATTGGCTTGATTGTCTTCTCTGTAAGCAGAGAGGATGCATTAATCTTTTTTAGGTCCATCTGCAACAATATATATTTTCTTAATTTAACAGTAACATATCTTTGACTAGCAATTTCTTAATTTAACAGTGAAATATCTTTGAGTAGCAATATTATTTTACAAAAATTCTACCTATTATAATATGTATATTTTTTAATTTAACAATGAAATAGTTTTAATTAACAAAACTTTCATAGAAACAAAAAATTACAAATACCGCACTATTTACAAACATTTTTTTTTTAGAACGGAGAATATAACCAAGTAATTTGAATAAAATGTTTAAATCAGAAAAATTATTAAGAATTGGAAATTAGTAAAGATAATGATGAATTCTAAATGATATAAAAAAGGTTAAGTATTATAAAACTTACTTTTGTATATATAATTGCCGGCACTTCACAAACACAGAACTTCTCCGAACGGTACTTTGTATAATTGCTGACGCTGCACAAAACACACAACTTGTCTGAAGGATGATCAGAATTGAACTGACGATATGTAGTGCATCTGCTCTTTATCTAACTGCCTCTCCCACGCTAAAACTATGTTGCGCAATATTTCGTAAGACTATTCATTTATGCATCACATGCCGGGCTTAATTATTAACTTCCTGCCTCCATGAGAGAATATATTTTATCTTACATTAAATAATCGAATTGGAATGTGCACGTGTTTCCGGCTATATATCGTGATCGCGTGAGAAATTTTTAATAGCCGGCGTATCCGATGATGTCATTATTCTCAGTAACAAGATCTATTTTATAAAGATTTCAACTGATCATGTAAAGTATAAATTGAAAAATAAACGAATTTTTGTTATTATGGTAATCGATAAAATATATACGAGGTAACTCGTAAAATATAAATTGAAAAAATTTAGAAGTTTTACGCTAATGGCTGTAGGTTTTAATTACAAAAAAATACGAGGAAAAATGGCTCTCTTTTGTCTGTCATTCGTCTTCTTCTCTTTGTCAATTCATAGAACGCAGTCACCGACCAGCGATTGAACATTGTTCTCATTGGTTACGTTGGATGTGTAGCTTCGATATTATTGGGGGGGCGTCTTTTCGGGAGGAATGGGGGGGGGACTGGGGGCGTCTTTTCGGGGGAATGGGGGGGACTGGGGGCGTCTTTTCGTTAATATTGTGGTACGACTCCACCATTAGTCGATGCACGTCTTTCTCATTGGCCGTTGATGCACACCATTGGCCTCCAACGTCACGAGGATGTCCGCCATTGGTCGAGGACACGTTTCTGTGGCATCATTGGTCGAGGAAAACGTTCTAACGTCACGAGGAGGGTGTTACTATGTCACCATTGGTCCCTCATCGCTATACCGCCATTTCTATGTTGTTTATTCAAATTCTAAGCTGTCATTGGTCGCTGGGGGTGTTGCTATTCCCACCACTGACGCTGCTATGGCTGCCATTGGTCAACGACACGTTCCGACGTCACGAGGACGTCCACCATTGGTCAGCAAGACATTGGGGGACGTTCCTATGCCACCATTGGCCTGCTATTCCCACCACTGACGCTGCTATGCTGTCATTGGTCGACGACACGTTCCGACGTCACGAGGACGTCCTCCATTGGTCAGCAAGACATTGGGGGACGTTCCTATGCCACCATTGGCCTGCTATTCCCACCACTGACGCTGCTATGCTGTCATTGGCCGACGACACGTTCCGACGTCACGAGGAGGGCGTTACTATGCCACCATTGGCCTGATATTCCCACCACTGACGCTGCTATGCTGTCATTGGTCGACGACACGTTCCGACGTCACGAGGAGGGCGTTACTATGTCACCATTGGTCCCTCATCGCTATACCGCCATTTCTATGATGTTTATTCAAATTCTGAGCTGTCATTGGTCGCTGGGGGTGTTGCTATTCCCACCACTGACGCTGCTATGCTGCCATTGGTCGACGACACGTTCCGACGTCACGAGGACGTCCACCATTGGTCAGCAAGACATGGGGGGACGTTCCTACGCCACCATTGGCCGAGGGGCGTGGTCTAGAGACACGAGGTACGTTCCTACGTCACCATTGGTCGAGGGGCGTGGCCTCGAGACCCTAGACTCGTTCCTACGTCACGAGGGGGGCGTGGCCTTGACCCATGAGGATACGTACGCTTGACGATCGACGTGTGACGTCACTTCCGCTCCAGAAGGAACTCTATCTATCTACTGTTAGAAGATCAAATCATAGAGAGATGTGACTCGCCGTACATCAACCCAATCGTGATTGTGAAAAAAAGCAGTGGAGAAATGAGGCTCTGTTTGGATGCCCGGAATATAAATCAACACACGGTATCTCAATATGAATCACCCCTCAACATCGAAGCTATTTTTGGGAGAATTACGGGAACACACATGTTTTCTAAAATTGATTTGAAACATAGTTTTTGGTTAATACCGTTAGCAGAAAGATGTAGAAATTACACCGCTTTCTCAATCGATGGTATTGTATACCGATTTAAAGTAGTACCGTTTGGATTACAAAGTGCGTGTGCAGCATTGTTAAGAGCTCTCCATACAATATTAAATAAATATGAAGATTTCATAGTGCACTACATCGACGACTTACTCATTTATTCACCAGATACATCAAGTCATTTGGAACACATAAAGATTATTTTGGGAGAATTGGACAAGGCCGGATTAAAACTGATATATTGAAAAATGTCAATTTTTTCAAAAAGAAGTGATATATTTGGGATTTAAATTGGACACACAAACAGTTAGTTTAGCCGAGGACCGGGTAAAACTCATAGATGAATACCCAAGACCAACGAATTTAAAAACATTGAGAGGTTTTCTCGGGCCGATCAACTATTTTAAAAAACTAATTCCTGATTTAAGCCAGAAGGAAATTCCTCTGATCAAATTATTGAAGAAGGGTGTTAAATGGAATTGGAAAGAAGAACAAGAGAAAGCTTTTCAAATTTTAAAAGAGGAATTCTCGAAAGGAACGAAAATATATCACCCCATGTACAATTTGCCTTTCATACTACGAACTGATGCATCCATACAAAAATTTGCGGGAGTTTTGTCGCAAATACAAAACAATCAAGAAGTGCCGATTTGTTTTATTTCCCGGGTGACAAAAGCACACGAAAGAAAATACAGTGTGACTGAACTAGAGTTTGCTAGCGTACTTTTCTGTGTAAATAAGATCAGATTTTATCTGTTGGGAGCAAAATTCACAATCGAAACTGATCATGCAGCTTTGGTACATATAATGAAAAATCGTCTGGTTAACAATCGTATACATAGAGGCATTTTGTTACTACAGGAGTATGACTTTGAGTTTCGATATATAAAAGGAAAAGACAACATTATAGCCGACGCTCTCGCGCCGGGACACGGGGGACACTCTCGTGCACAAGGGATGAAGACTCGGGGAAAAAGGAAGCAATTGCTTTTCATGTAGGATTGAACATTTTGATACAAGAGGAAGGGGTATTTTCGTTAAACGAAATTAGAACAAATCAAGAAGACCTGGAAGAAAGAGAAAAAAGAAGAGCGGAGAGGGAAAACGGTATATTTTTCAAACGAATTGATGGAAAGGAACTATACGTGATAACACAAACATTGGCAGAAAGGATCATACAGAAATTACACGAAGACAATGGACATATCGGTAGCAGAAAAGTCTGGCTGGTTTTTCGAGAAAATTATATTTGCCGACAAGATTACCGCATCGCAAAAGAAATTACACAAGAGTGCCAGATCTGTCAAAAATATAAAATTAGAAATTTCAAAAATGAAAACGTTACAAAAAATATTATATCCCGGAACAAATTAGATATTGTAGCAATAGATATGTTAAGCGATCTAATTATGACGACGAAGAGGAATAAACATGTTTTAGTCATGGTAGATGTGTTTTCCAAATATGTAAAATTATACAGTTGCCGTACCACGAAAGGGGAAGAAATAATGAGAAAAATCGACAATTTTATAGCCACCGTAGGAACACCAAGAAGGATTCTTCTAGACAATGCAACATATTTTAGAAATGATCGTTTCAAGGGACAACTTCGAGAACGGGGAATAGAGACAAATTTTGTTAGCATCAGACATCCACAGAGTAATCCTTCGGAACGTTTTATACAGGAAGTGACGAAGTTTCTACGGATTACAACAGAGGGTCAACATCGACGATGGGATAGGAAAGTCGCCGAAGTAGAAACGTATCTAAATACCATCCCGAGCACTGTAACGAAAGAGACCCCAGAATATATAATGAAGGGTATAATGCCACTAAGACCATGGGAAGATAGAGAACAAAAGGAATACACACAGATAATGGAAAATGTGCAGAGGAGATTGCGGAGAGCAAACGAAAAATATATCCAGAGGCAAGACCAAAATAGAAAAAGAAGACCAGTTACTTTCAAAAAAGGTGAAAAGGTTATGGTGAGAGCATTGCGCGTGTCCAACATACCTAGCAATGTGTGCGGAAAGTTAATGCCTGTTTTTGAGGGTCCGTACATAGTAAACAATGAGAATGGGATAAATAGTTATGAGTTGAAGCACATAGAATCAGACAAGATTAGGGGAATTTATAATATCAACGATGTTTACAAATACTATGAATAAAATGCTGGTATTGTTTTTGCATAGAGAAAAATCCCTGCATAATTCAGTAATTTTTATCATATGCAAAGGCGGGGATTTGTCATACTTTTTCTTTCCCAACCAAAGAAAAATAAATAAAAATATCCATCGAAATAAAATTTCAAGATATCATTATAAACAAAAATGTATATATTAATTTAAGATAAGATTTAGTGTAGATAAGAATAGAAATTTGTTTGGCAAACGACCTGTTTCCGTTGCAAACTAAATTATCAAAAAACCTTTGTTTAGAATTAGAAGACATTTTACCTGTAAGTTAATCTTTTCATTGTTTTTAGAGTCGAGTATTAAATGACCATATTCTAATCTTTTGAAATATGTATAAATGATGTATTGAAAAAAACCAATTTTAAAGTAAGCTATTTAGTTTTCTCTGAAACCGAAATTAGGCTTTTCCAATATCATAGTAAACACAATTTAAGCTTTTTGATTGGACGGTCGTTTTTAAATGGGAATTTGGGAGTCGATGATGAGACAGGAGAAGTCAGTCATATTTTGGTCATCGAAAGGAAACAGTCGTTTTTCTCAAGATAGGGTGTGGTTCGTGATTTTGGATACCGGCGTAACGAAAAGAAGTGAATAGTTTGAAGAAGGAGATCACAAGTAGATTAAAAGAGGTCCTTGTATCTACCGTGGGCATTTTATAAAGTATATGTGAAAGTATTCTTACGGCATCAAGTTGACAAAAGGAGGTCCTGGTGTCATAAATAAGTAGCGGAGTTTGGAGAAGTGAATCAGGTGTTTTTTGTGTAGTCTGAAGGAGGTTTGCAGAGACATAAAGAAGGAGCCGAGGTGCCAAAGAGGGGAGATCACATCTTTGAGGAGACTGGACTTTTCTGGGTATGTTCCAACATACAACTCAAGAAGAAAATAAACTGTAAGTGTTTGTACAATTGAATTTTATATCTGTGAAGGATCGTTTCGACAGCATGGTCATTAGCATTAAAATTTAAGAACTGAGGTTTTGTTAGGCTAATCAAAAGTTTAAAGTTTTGTGGTTTCTTTTTTTTCAAGTAAAGAAAATTTTAAGTAAAATTGGTTTTTCACGTAATATAAATGTATGTAGCTTTATAATCTTATTATCATAATAATTTGATTTATTTTCTTGTATGCTGATAGATAAGATAACGACAGAATTTAATAATTGTTTTATTCGTTCATATAAAATAAAGAAACGTAAATCTTTGTAATATAATATATTTGTATTCTTATCCTTTTCTTCTCTATCCCGATAAAAGACAACTAGAAAATCTTTTGAATCCATCGAACACAGGTAATATAAGGATTATTTTACTTTTGATAACAAATAAGTTAAAATTCTTTTTTTTTTATTGGCTCAAAAAACTAAGTTTGAACTCAAAATAAACAATCATAACAATATATATATATATATATATATATATATATATATATATATATATATATATATATATATATATATATATATATATATATATATATATATATTGTTATGATGTGTTTTTTTTTTGTTTGAATGATGAGCAATGAGTATTTTTAATAATATAATATATAGGGTTTTTATCGCGGTTCTCAAAGAATTAGCTTGTAAGTACTTTTTTAAATTATCTTTATTATAACTATTATGAAACACAAATATATATCTAACCTAGCCAATGTAAATTTAAAATAAACTATCTTTAAATTGATGTTCTTATAAAACTAATTAAATTCTATAGACAATGTTAAATTTAAACAAACTATCTTCAAAATTGAAATTGTTATAACACTAACTAAATTATATTAACAAAATTTTGTACCTTTCTTTCACTGAATGCCTAAATGAACTGTTTTCCACTATATAGATTCTAATCATCACTGAATGTCTTCGTATTTCGGTTATCCTTGTTTTTGTGAAATTTCTTTTTCCAATTATCAGCTTCTACCAATTTAAGGTATAGTTTTCTTCACCAGCATTTCTACACCACCAATCAAACACCATTTATATTTATTCTTCTTTTCAATATACCAATATCCAATTATTATAAGTTGATTTATACTAATCTCCAATCATAATATAATTTTAATTCCTTCCAATGTCCATCCAATATTCTTCTAATATACTTTTATAATCTTCAATAATTATTTGTGTATAATTATAAATGTGCATTAAATGTATGCATAATTTTTAATCTTCATTTAACTCACTATATTAAACAATTGGACTATCTCCAACTAACTTTCATATTTCTTATTAAACTGCTTGACTGACTTACTAAAACTGTGAACAATTGACTTCACTAACTAATCTACTAACTTTCATAATAAACTGCTTGACTTCTGACTAAAAAACTTCCCTCTTGAATCCAAATCACGGGTATTTATATCTTTTTTGGATATTCCAGAACCATCTGGTAAGAGATCATGTTCCAATTTGTTCCATTACTTTCATATAGATGTTCTCGAAAAAAATATCTGTTCGATCCACCGCCATAATCATTATTTCGAGAATGTTCGACTGTAAACAATGGTCACACTCTGCACTCTGGAGAATTCGTTAATGTTCCATTGATAATTTTGTTGACATTTAGGCTTTTCAGATCAGAATAAACATTCAAATTAGTAACTAACACTCTAATTTAATAAAATACACAATTCAAACAATATATTATTATAACCCCACTTATATTCGTAAAAATTCTTAATATGACACTTGGAGTATGTATAGTTGGTTGCCTAGTCACATGGCTCACTTAAATCTATTTACAACATTAAAATACAACTTTTTACACTTATTATATGCTAATTTATTAAAAATGCCCTCACATAAATATATTTTTATTAAATTCTCTAGTATATAACTTATTTAAAACAACCAAATATCTAATATTATGTAGTATATAACTTATAAATTATTTTCTATAAACCCTAATCGTATCAATATATATATATATATATATATATATATATATATATATATATATATATATATATATATACGGTAGGCCTGAGAATCGGTTGTAAGTTATTTATCATACCCTCAAGGGGTAATGATATGTATTTGAAAACGCTCTTTCTAAGAGCCCTCAGGGAAGTGGGTAAAGGAATGATTATCAATAAATCAATATATTCTTCGATTGCTACTTTTGTCTTTATTAAAGATTTCTTTTTTAAATCAATTTAAAATCAATAGTTGAACAATAAAGAGAAAAGGTTAATTAACAAGTTCTTATTATAACCACTACAGTGGGGTTCTAATTACAGTGTCGTACTAAAAAAATTGAGAAATTTAGTGTAATGTTCGATTCTACCAAAATTAAGAATAAATTTCCACTTAGCTGTTAGAAAGTCTATCTTCTTGATTTCTGGAGACTCGATCCCAGGTGAGTACGTACTTAATATTTATTATTATTATTTCCTTTAATAATCCGACGTTTTAGGTTCTTTCTCTCTTATGGACAATTGGATAACATCCGATCCTAACTAATATGGAAAACTGATAGCCAATCCCTTAAGGAGTCGCGAGATTATAAATATAAGTTGAAAAGATGATCAAAATGGTTTGAGATTAAATCACAGAGTAAAAATAAAAGGCCTAAAAAAACGTTATTAAGTTTAAAACGTAAGTAGTTATTTACTTTTTTCCTAAAGAAAACCAACCTTTGTTCAAATGTGGCCTTAAAGTGTTTCTAATACGAAATTAGTTTATAAAATCGAGTTTATTTAGTTTTAGAAAACAAATCCACACGATAGGTGATAATTGCTCAGCTTCTCACTGCTACAACTATTAAATTTTCGGAAAACTATCAAGAAAACTCTAGAAAAGCCGCAAAATTGCGTTGTAAGTTCTACACGAACCAATACTTTTCCATACAAAAGACCACCAAAGAAAGGAAAAGAAAAAAATTAAAAATGTTTTTTTTTATCTGGCGCCGGCCATTGTCCAGTAAGAATTTATTTAAAATAAGTTGTACTACTAATAGGATTGAGATCTGTTTAAAAATACAAGAAGAAGAATTCTATCAAGCTATTTTTGACATAAACCTTTAAAATAAGAAATAGGCTTTTTGGTTTGTTTATTTTTAATTCAAAGTTTATTATTCATGTAAATTTATACTTATTTTTGTTTTAGACTGTACAAAATCAAGGAAAGAACGAATAGATCATCTCAGAGACCAAATAAGACTTGGGAATGCATTAATTTTCCATGAAATCTTGTGGAGTTGTTAACAATTATTTAGCCAAAATTAAAATAATAAAACTTTATTTCAATAATTTATTCTGAATTCTTTGGACCTGAAACATAAGGGTGGTCCATCCCAAAAAATTTTTTTTTACAAAATTATTTATTTTTATTTTTTTATGATATGGCATTAAAAATACATACAGCCCTTAATTTTTACCCTTCTATCACCAACCCCTATTTTTTAATAGCCATATTAGTGTCACAGAGTTAGTTGCCATACTCCTTCGAAACGGCTTGATTAATTTTTATGAAATTTTATGTGAATATTCGGTTATATTTTCGGAATATATTCTTCGATTGCTACTTTTGTCTTTATTAAAGATTTCTTTTTTAAATCAATTTAAAATCAATAGTTGAACAATAAAGAGAAAAGGTTAATTAACAAGTTCTTATTATAACCACTACAGTGGGGTTCTAATTACAGTGTCGTACTAAAAAAATTGAGAAATTTAGTGTAATGTTCGATTCTACCAAAATTAAGAATAAATTTCCACTTAGCTGTTAGAAAGTCTATCTTCTTGATTTCTGGAGACTCGATCCCAGGTGAGTACGTACTTAATATTTATTATTATTATTTCCTTTAATAATCCGACGTTTTAGGTTCTTTCTCTCTTATGGACAATTGGATAACATCCGATCCTAACTAATATGGAAAACTGATAGCCAATCCCTTAAGGAGTCGCGAGATTATAAATATAAGTTGAAAAGATGATCAAAATGGTTTGAGATTAAATCACAGAGTAAAAATAAAATGCCTAAAAAACGTTATTAAGTTTAAAACATAAGTATTTACTTTTTTCCAAAAGAAAACCTACCTTTGTTAATGTCTTTAATGGTTTGAATTCGTTTGTCTCGTGGAATAACTTCTAACCATTCTGAGAGTCCTAAATCTGGATACCGCGGCTTGGTATTTTTAAAAAGTTTATCGCCTTCCACTGCCCACAAAGGGAATTTGTCAGGAGCTACGTTCACTTTTGATAGCATATCGGAGTACCACTCGTCAGTAGACGAAAAGGTCACAGAATGGATGGAAGGAGTGACAGCTCGTGGAAGCGCATCTGGTACAAGATGGTCCTTACCTTTCCTGTGGACGACTTCGAAGTCATAAGCCTGTAGTCTTAAAGCCCATCTTGCAATCCGTCTTACAGGATCCTTTATGCTGAACAACCACTTCAAGCTGTAATGGTCCGTGATTACAACAAACTTAGACCCTTCCAGGTATGGCCTTAATCTCTCCACTGCAAAAAGCACCGCGAGGCATTCTTTTTCATTGGTGGAGAACTTTCTCTCGTTTTTGGTGAGAGATCTGCTATCACATGATCGCCATCCGGATGACGTTGGGAGAGAATGGCTCCTAAGCCATAATCGCTTGCATCCGTCTCCACAGTAAATGGAAGATTGAAATCGGGGCATGTCAATATTGGTGCAGATACTAGACACTGCTTGATTTCACTTAAAGCTTTCTCACATCACACATCCCAAACGAACGGCACGTTCTTCTGGGTCAATCTCGTTAACGGAGATACTAAAGTAGAGAAGGACGGTATAAAGCGCCTATACCAGGATGCCATTCCAATGATTCTCCTGACTTCCTCCACCGTTCGAGGAATTGGAATTTTTAAGATGGCATCAACCTTATCAGGATCAACTAAAAGTCCAGATCTATTAATGACATATCCGAGATATTTTAATTCCTGACGACAGAAAACTGATTTTTCTTTATTTAAAATTAATCCCGCTTCAAGAAGTCTGTGGAGGACCTTTCTTAGGACCTCGATATGTTCCTCGAAGGTAGAGGTACATATAATTATATCGTCTAAATAGACAAACGTATGTTTATCCAATTCTGGTCCTTAGATAGTGTCAATTGCCCTCTGTCAAGTAGCGGAATGAAGACCGAATGGCATTCGGGTGAACTGAAACAGACCCCTATTTGGGACTGTGAATGCCGTCAAAGGTCTTGAATCTTTGGCAACTGAGATTTGGTGGTAAGCACTTTTAATATCCAACGTAGAGAGGTATCGTGCGTCACGAAGCTTGTCCAATATGGCACTAACATAAGGTATTGGATAAGCGTCGGGAGTGCTTACTGCGTTGAGGCGTTTGTAGTTGACACAAAATCTCCATTTCTCTTTTTGTTTAACCATGACGATAGGTGATGACCAGGGTGATGATGACGGTTTTACTATGCCCTTGGCGATCAGGTCGTCCAATTCAGCATTAACCACCTTCTGCAAAGCAGGTGATAGCGGATAATATCTCTGCTTTATAGGTGGTGACTTGGTCCGTATCACATGTTCAACAAGAGTCGTATGTCCTATTTCCTTATCTCCCATGACGTCAAAAGCTTCTTTAATGACATCATCAAGCAAGATGCGCTGTTCTTCTGTCAAAGATTCAATATCCTGAATACCCGAAGCTTGGACGAGGTTCACTTCTTCACTTTTCCTAAAATGCCACTCTCCATTAAATAAGTCAGGAACAATATCCATTTGTGTCCAGAAGTCGATCCCTAATATTAGTTTGTGGGTTATGGATGGTACGACAAGAATGTCAAGAATACGTACTCGATCCCGTAACCTAACTGGAACAGACAGAGTACCGATACTCTCGCATGAACTACCAGATGCAACAACACAAGAAACCTTTTGACTAGGGTCAATTCTACATACATCTTTAAATATATCGAAACCAGAACTACCCATTATTGTCCGTGTTGCTCCACTATCTAGTAATCCCATTATTTCTTTTCCGAGAATAGAAACGCTCAAGTACGGCCGTTGGTCGCCTTGCGCATGAGCCAAGATAAAGTCCAGGACTGCCATGTTGGTAGAAGCAAAAGAAGAAGAAGAGGGGGCCGATTCCTTAATATCCCCTGCCAGCCGGCCTAGTGTGCAGGACGTCTTGAGTTTTTTGAACAATTCGTACATTCGAGTTGGTTGTTACGTTCGATCGTCCACACTTAAAACAAAATATTTTCCGATTTTGACTACATTTTCTAAATTTGTGATCTCTAGCACCACAATTCCAACAAGAAGGTTCGCTTCTCGTCTCTACTGATTCAACGGTCACTTTGGGAGAATTTGTTGAAGCGGTACAAGATGAGGAATCTTCCACTGCACATGAAAAGATAGGATTAGCTGGTTTTCTGTAAGCGAGGTCAGGTTCAACTAGCAATCGAGTATTCGTTGGTGGAGGACAGAACTGTTTTATTCTGCATTCGGTTTCCTCAATAGATTTTGCAAGTTGAAGCAACTAGTGTATATTGTAAATTGGGCAAAGAGAAAGTCCTGTTTGTATGTAAGGAAGCATGTTCCGTTTGATTAGCTGTACTCGCTGGTCTTCAGAAGGGGAAGCATTTAATTTTTTGAAGAGATCACAGAAATATAATTGACTACACGTTCTTGCGAAACTTGCGTTCTTTTACGGATTTCTTCCCATAGAGCAAATTCATAATCGTGAGGTTAGAAAGCACATCTTAATTTTTCCACGAGGTCATCCCACGATGAAAAGGTTCCCATACGATACCACAAGAGGGCATCTTTGGTAAACAACTCAGGTGCAAACCGAAGTAAACGCTCCTTGGATACACCTCGAGATTGCCTTAATTCTTCAACCCTTTCTATGAAACTGTTGACACTAGTGACACCATCATATTGAATTCGCCACCTGCTAATATCATGATGCTGAGAGAATTGATCCAACTGTGAAGTTTCAAATCTAGGATAAGTGTTTCCAAGATGACTCGAAGGTATCGACGACAACCGCATATTGCGCATTTGATCATCGAAGCCCTAGGAATAGCCATGATGTCCTTCTGGATATCTTCGTTCTTGGTATTCTACTTGTCTTGGAGTACTTTCTCGAAGTATTGGATGAATCCCACCAAATGAAACTCGTCTATGAATTGATCCATATTGCTCATTTTCCAGTTGACAATTTCTTGATGTCAGAGAAGAAAGACCTGAAGGGCAGAAGTATACTCATGCTCAAGTTCTTTATCGAGTCGAGTGCCATCAGGTGGTGGATGATTTCTAGATTGGGTGGAATTATTATCCTCTTGGTTATCTTCAGCAACATCCGAAGTTGAATCGCAATCAAATTCAATTTGTGGTTCTTGCCTGCTTTGCCTAATTTCAGCAGATGGATTACTAATTGATTCAAACCTTTGTCTAAGTTCTGAAACTCTACTAATTCCTACGTCTTGTCTTTCACCATAATCTCTGTCAGTGGAGTGTACTACTTCTGGAAGAAGTGGAACAGTTGTGTCCAATAGCGAGAAATGATACTGGGATAAAGATTCATCACGAACAGTTCCGTCTTTAATTCGATTTAGATCTGCAACTAATTTCTGATGCCATTCTTTGAGATGAACGAGTGCCGTACTTTCATCACGAATTCTGTTCAGACGCAAACCTAAATGTGTTAGACGCGAGGATATCCGTTTAAATTCATTTATTTTATTTGATGAATCAAATTCCTTAATATTTACTTCCAAATCCTCCAGTTTGCTTCTACAAGTTAGGATTTCATATTGCGGATCCAAATTAGCGATTAGTGGTGCTGCTCTTCGACCTGCTTTTTCTTCTCGAAAAATATTTCTTAAACTCTCTCTTTTCTTAACAACCCTATTCCCAATAGGCAAGTTCCTTATGGAGAGTTCATACGTCAATTCGTCCCCCAATAATCTATTGACGTCCATAGTTTACTTGGAGTTAATCTAACAAAAGCGAAGCGCAACCCCACCCCAACTTGGAGGAAGAAACGAGTAAAAGAAAAGAAAACAAAGACCAAAATATTGTTATCATTAAACTCCAACAAAAGCGAACTTAATTTTTTTTTAATTAAATTTTAAAATTTTAAATTTAAATTTTATTGATTTTAAAAAAAAATTTAAATTTATTTCAGTTTTAATTTAAAATCCTTCCTATGATAAATTTAAATTTAATTCAATTCTTAATTAAATAAATTTTTATTGTGATTTCAAATTTTATTTAAATTTATTTTAATTTAATTAAAGAAAACACCCGTCACAGGTCAAAATTGCTAAATACCAATAGAGTACAAGTACAACCAAAACCCATTATCTTATTCTTCGAATTATACCAAAATTCGAAACACTAAAATTCCCATAACAAATTAACTTTTTGTTTATTTGAAATTCCTTAAATAATAAGTAAGGACATTAACAAATATAATTAGAAATTAAAAGTAAAATCCTCAAATTTAAAGAAATTTCTAATTAACAATAAATAATGGCAACGTCGGTGCGTATCCCGGGTGTAGAACTATATAAGGTTAACACCATATTCACGAAACAAATGTCACTAAAATATGAATTCTGTGGAAAGTGTAGTTCCACGGATTGACGTTTTCAAATTGACAGTGTGATTGACAGACTTCAAAATTGTAAGGTTAATAAATTATAAACATTAGAAATTTACATAAAATATTCAAAAAATTGTGCAGTTTTTGGAAAAAAAGAATTAAGGTAAGTCAGGGTAAGTGGGAATCTGGGGCAAGTGCGACTATTCAATACAGTGATTCAACCAACGATAGTAAAATAACGAAATCTAGTGTAAACGTTACTCAACTTCATAACCATGTGTTCTGTATACGGTAGAGCGACGTTACCGACAGTACATGTGAGAGATGAGGTATTGAACATATATCTGCAAAAATCCACTTGATTTGTCAAATTTGCACTTACCCCAGTGTTCTGCAATAGCAAGATTTTCAAGGTAAGATTATTAGCCGTATTATTTTAGTGTAAAAGTGCACTTCGTAAATACGATAAATGTGTTTCAATATACATAACCCTACTTAGAGGCCACGTACACTAATGTTCGCACTTGCCTCAATAAAATTTTATCGAGGCAAGTGGGAACTAGGAATAATTAGTTACGTTCCCACCTGCCCCGATTAAAATTTTAATGATTGACTCTTTTTTAGGTGCTACCATGGTTCGCATTTATCAACGTAAGACGGAGAGAACGACATCTTATAGTAAGGAACAGCTGCAAAAAGCACTGGAAGATATCAGATCTGGAAAAACAACACTACATACAGCAAGCCGAAATTATGAAATTCCAAAAACAACATTGCACAATCATTTAACTGGTGTCAGAGGAAAAAAAGTGATTCATTAGGTAGAGGACCAGTTATTCATGCCGAACATGAACGCAAGTTAGCCGAAGGATTGAAAACTCTAGAAAAATGGGGCTTTGGATTGTCAAAACGTGAAGTTCTGTTGATTGTCTCCGATTTTGTTATACAAAATAATATAAGAATGCCATTTAAAAATAATATTCCTGGTCATGACTGGTTCACCGGCTTTAAAGCAAGATACAAGTTATCTCTCAAGAAACCCCAATCGGTTGAGTACGCAAGGAAGAATATGTGTGATCCATTTCCCATTTATAAGTATTTTGAGATCTTAAAGAACACTCTTGTTGAATTAGATCTTAATGATAAGCCTAAGCAAATATGGAATTTGGACGAGACCAGCTTATGCGTTGACCCGAGTGAAGGTGCTAGGAGCCAAAGGTAAACCGTGTTCGCGAACTACGAGTGGTCCAGGTAAGGAGAATGTAACAATAGTATCTGCGGCAAATGCATTTGGAGACAAAGTACCACCATGTATTGTATTTAAAGGAAAGTTCGTATGGGACCAGTGGATGGCAACACAGGACCCAGATAATCTTGATATAGCATATGCAGCTACTCCAAACGGCTGGATGGAAACGGACGTTTTCGTCAATTTCTTAAAAAAATTTTGAATGCTGTGGGACAACAAATACCACTGTTATTGATATATGATGGTCACAGCACTCACGTAAATACAAAAGTCATCGAATTAGCTCGTGAAAATGAGATTACCATTCTCAAGTTGCCGCCACACACATCGCATTTACTACAACCCTTAGATTTGTCCGTGTTTAAATCCTTTAAGACTGAGTGGGACAAAAAACTGGTGGCTTGGCAGCGAAGAAATCAAGGAATAAAAATGCCGAAGCGAACATTTTCTGAACATGTTCGTGACGTGTGGTATGGTACAAACCCACAAATCATCCAAAGCGGATTTCGGAAAGCGGGAATATTCCCATACAAAAATGACGTTGTAGAAGAAGATAAATTTCACCCCGATGCCTATAAACGTTGGAAGGAGATAAATAACAAAACTGCGAATCAAGGTGACGAAAATATGGAAGCAACTCTAGAAGATTTACCGCCATCGGTTTCTTTTGAAGACTTGCTTTTGAAAACAGTCAAACCAATGCCTCGTTTGGAGCCAGTAAAGAAAACACGAGTAACTCCTGGTGCCGAGGTTATAACCAGTAATGATTATTACCAAAAATTACAAGAAAAAGCAAACAATAGTATTGAAGCAGTGCCCAGCACCAGTGGGGTAAAGTATCAGCGGAAAATAAAATCTAGACGACGAAAACAGCATAGTTCCAGTTCTAGTGACGAGTTATCTGATATAGATCCACCGTTAGATGATGATTCGTTAGATGAGCTATCTGATATATATCCACCGTTAGATGATGATTCTTTGGATAATGATTCGATAGATGATTTGGTTGAGGACATCCTAGATGACGATACGGGCAACAATATTGAAAATTTAAAGGAAGATTTTGAGTCTGGACAGTGGCTTGTAGTGAAATATACCGGAAAGAAATCTGTGAAACACTTCATTGGAACAATAGTGGGATTTGACCAGGAAAACAACAATCCAATTGTTAAATTCACGAAAAAGAAGAATAACAATTATACATTTTACTGGCCAGATAATGATGACACTGACACTGTTTCCAGGGAAAATATTGTCATGATATTGCCAGATCCTGTAGAAAATAGAAGAGGAAAATCGTTCCAGTTCGGTGTATCTTTCAAAGGATTGAATTTCGTATGCTAGGAAATTTAGCTTTTATATTTTGTTCTCATCAAAAAATTTTGGACTTTTTATAAAAATAAATATTACTGACACTAAATTTTATGTTTCTTATTCGCAATTGCCTCATACATAGTGAAATACACAACACATATAATAGCCACATGCTATTCCCACTTGCCCCACAGTCTGGGGCAAGTGAGAATATTTGATCAGGTAACGAAAAAAAAATTGTATTTGATAATGTTTGCATAATTAACACGTGTTACTAAATCAGTACTAATTAGAAACTTCTAATGACTTTATATACTAATTGTGATTATTCTAGAATGCATACTTCAGTTTTAATAGTGACATGAACATCATCTCTAGAAAAATGCGTTCGCTCTTACCCTGACTTACCTTAATCACAAAAGTAACCGTAGAAGAATTGTATTTTTCGACAGTTGAGGCACCAAATTGATATGTATTTGAAAACGCTCTTTCGGAGAGCCCTCAGGGAAGTGGGTAAAGGAATGATTATCAATAAATCAATATATTCTTCGATTGCTACTTTTGTCTTTATTAAAGATTTCTTTTTTAAATCAATTTAAAATCAAAATAGTTGAACAATAAAGAGAAAAGGTTAATTAACAAGTTCTTATTATAATCACTACAGTGGGGTTCTAATTACAGTGTCGTACTAAAAAAATTGAGAAATTTAGTGTAATGTTCGATTCTACCAAAATTAAGAATAAATTTCCACTTAGCTTTTAGAAAGTCTATCTTCTTGATTTCTGGAGACTCGATCCCAGGTGAGTACTTAATATTTATTATTATTATTTCCTTTAATAATCCGACGTTTTAGATTCTTTCTCTCTTATGGACAATTGGATAACATCCGATCCTAACTAATATGGAAAACTGATAGCCAATCCCTTAAGGAGTCGCGAGATTATAAATATAAGTTGAAAAGATGATTAAAATGGTTTGAGATTAAATCAAAGAGTAAAAATAAAAGGCCTAAAAAAACGTTATTAAGTTTAAAACGTAACTAGTTATTTACTTTTTTCCAAAAGAAAACCTACCTTTGTTCAAATGTGGCCTTAAAGTGTTTCTAATACGAAATTAGTTTATAAAATCGAGTTTATTTAGTTTTAGAAAACAAATCCACACGATAGGTGATAATTGCTCAGCTTCTCACTGCTACAACTATTAAATTTTCGGAAAACTATCAAGAAAACTCTAGAAAAGCCGCAAAATTGCGTTGTAAGTTCTACACGAACCAATACTTTTCCATACAAAAGACCACCAAAGAAAGGAAAAGAAAAAAATTAAAGATGTTTTTTTTTATCTGGCGCCGGCCATTGTCCAGTAAGAATTTATTTAAAATAAGTTGTACTACTAATAGAATTGAGATCTGTTTAAAAATACAAGAAGAAGAATTCTATCAAGCTATTTTTGACATAAACCTTTAAAATAAGAAATAGGCTTTTTGGTTTGTTTATTTTTAATTCAAAGTTTATTATTCATGTAAATTTATACTTATTTTTGTTTTAGACTGTACAAAATCAAGGAAAGAACGAATAGATCATCTCAGAGACCAAATAAGACTTGGGAATGCATTAATTTTCCATGAAATCTTGTGGAGTTGTTAACAATTATTTAGCCAAAATTAAAATAATAAAACTTTATTTCAATAATTTATTCTGAATTCTTTGGACCTGTAACAGTAAGGGTGGTCCATCCCAAAAATTTTTTTTTTACAAAATTATTTATTTTTATTTTTTTATGATATGGCATTAAAAATACATACAGCCCTTAATTTTTACCCTTTTATCACCAACCCCTATTTTTTAATAGCCATATTAGTGTCACAGAGTTAGTTGCCATACTCCTTCGAAACGGCTTGATTAATTTTTATGAAATTTTATATGAATATTCGGTTGAATATACTACTCTGAATTTTCTTTCATGAAAGTGGTTTTCGTTCAATCAGTTGACACAGTTACAAATCAGAATGACGTAGTGACCTTGTAGCATTTGTATTTTCTTTCGTAGGTATTAAAAATCACCCTGTATGTATTAAAACAACGAAGAATATTTTCAATGTATTTATATTTCCTATCGTACATGTTAAAACACCGAAATATTATTTCAATTCTTTTTGCCTCGTCGAGATTTATAATAAACACATTTTAAAGTTTGTTTATATAACACAGATGGGTATGTATTTCTTTGATGGAGATGCCGCTTTAGCATGTATTGCGCGTCAAATAAATATCCACTTGGGTTGATGGGAAAGTTATGTGGAGAGGCGAATGATTTTTGAGGATTATGAAATCACTCTCGATGAAGCCGCTGTTAAAAGCGTTTAGTTTTATTTAAGTCCGAATTTTTCTTCAAATTCGTAATGTTTTTCGCTTTTCGTCTTTTGTCATCAAAAATGGTAAAGTTTGGTAGCATGTAGCAGTTGAAATTAAGATTGGCTATAATTTGGACGGGAAAAGAGCACGGGTGTGTAATATTCAAAAGGCCGGCAGATTTTGTTTGTGGAACAAAGGCAATGCGGCAAGTTTTGCTGAATTATATGTGTTGTATTGGGTCCTAAATGGAAGATTTAAAAGGTGTTACAACGATATAAGGGGTCCACATGTTTTCGAGAAGTTTTGAAAAGCCAAGCTTTGAAGATTGCAGCTAATTAACTAGAAGCCCTATGATCCAGTGCCCAGCTTCCATCGTCTATTTGTTGTCCCTGGTTATTTCAGACCATTTTGTAGCTTGTGAGACGTATTTGTTTGTTTTGCAGTGTTTTTGAGTCCAGTTCCAACCCCAAAACTTTTAAAGGAGATATAATATTCAGTGATATCAGGTACTTTTTTGTTAAAAATTTTTAAAGTAAAAATAGACATTTTCCATTAATAATTGCTTTCATGACAAGTTAAAAAATTGTAATAAATAAAATTACAAATATTAGAGATTGGCTAACTCTCATATTAATTATTCTTATAAAGTTTTAAAATTTAATCTTGACATATGACAGTTAGCATTATTTTGCTCGGACATTGTACATACCTAACCATAAATTTTGAATTTGTTTTGTTTTTAAAAAGGTTGACCTTAACGTAAACTGCTTTGAAAGATCTAGATGATTTCAATTTATTAATAATTTAAGTTCTTATTGTGTCCCCAACGTCTAGAGTTATAAACCGATAGCAACATTGTAAGTCGTTTTTTTTTTGTATTTTATTATTATTTGTATTTGTAACTGAGATAATAATAAATATGTTATGTTTCCCCCTAAACCAAGAGTATTATTTCCTTTAAAAAGATTCTAACCTTTTTGATGTCTTTTTAAGAAAAAAAAGCCTATCCTTCCATCCAGCAGGAAGATTCTTGTAACCGGCGTCCATTTTAAATAGCTTAGAAACCTTCTTGTATTGTGTTGTCCAGGAAATCCATCTAAGTGCCTTTTTGATTCACTTTTTGTAGTTACCCCTTTCCAGTCCCTGTTTTATTCATTGACCTACGACCCAGCTCTCGAATCAAACAAAGAGTAGCCGTTCGCAAACGTTCCTGTTTGTTTTGCTTACCCTATTTCCAGCCAGTAATTTATGTTCCCAATTTTCAACCCCCTACAAGTGATCCCAATGTGGTAGGCAATATAACTGCTAAAAACTATCCTACAGATTTTACATGAATATTCGGTTAAATATACTATTATGAATTTTCTTCCAGGAAAGTTGTTTTCGTTCAATCAGTTGACACAGTTATAAATCAGGATGACGAAGTGAAGTATCCTACAGAGTTTTTGAATTCATTGGAATTGCCTGGACTCCCATTTAACAATTTACAATTAAAAGTAGGATCAGTTGTCATTATGCTGCATAACATTAACCAACCTCGACTATGCAATGAAACGCGACTAGCTGTGAAAAGGCTAAAGAATAATATCATTGAGGCGACGATCATCAAGGAAAAATACAAATAAGAGGATATCTTGATCCCGCCTGTATCGATGATTCCAACGAACGTACCATTTGATTTTAAACGTTTACAATTTCCCGTTCTTTTGGCCTTTGTAGTGACATGAATCTAACGATTCGCGCCTCCTTTCGTTGTTATTGCCGCAATGACTGATTACTTCAAGTATGGCTCTGGTCTACACTACCATTCGGCATACGATCTGTAACTACACAATACCTACGAAGCCCTGTCAAGAGAACCCATCCCAACGCCACACTCCAAAAATTAGCGGTGAAAGGAAGACCCCTGATTTTATTTATTTTCCAAAAACATTTACAATGTTTCTAAAGTAATAAGTGTATGAACTATTGTGTTAAATTTTAACTAAATCTAAATTCCTGTGATCCCGAACCTAAGTTCGTATTATATATTTATTAATATATATACTCTATTCTTACTAAGCTACAAATATGCCCTTAAAGCTAAATTTGGGTGTCTTTTCACTATAGTCGGAAGTCAATAGGATAGTCAGGTTATAGCTTAGAAATGATAAACCCTCGAGGGGTCCGAGATGAGAGACGCGTGTAGTTCAATGGTGGCGTGTATATTTTTAAAATAAGGGATATAATAGGGAACTTGCACACAAAAATGTTTTTGCGTCAACGGTCAAATTGTTAATTTATGCTAAATATATTTGTTAAAATGTTATATTCAAAATATTACGTCTTAACAATTAATTGTATAAGCCAGATGTACACACAATATTTTCATTCATATATATTATGTTTAGTTTAAGAAATACGTACATGTTTATTTTACATCTCAAATGCTAAATTATACTAACTTACTTAAGCCGTCGAGGTGCTAAATTATATTATATTTTAAATCCAAAACTTTCTTCCCTTATAAAAACGAAATGTTACGAATATACTTCTGGTTCGTAATAATTTGTAATAAACAAAACCTATCCTTTATAAATATCTTAAATTCATAACAAACAAGAAAGAAAATAACTTAAAAATATAAACGAAACTTTTAGTAATAAACGTAAGAATAACCATTATATCGCCTTGCATTTCCCCAATAGAATATCTTCCACTGCTTTTTATAAAATTTTCCACCATTAAGACATCAAACTTTAGATGAATTGTCAGATTAACCTAAACACGACGTAGCATTTAAATTGAGCAATTTCCAAGAACACAAATATAATACCTGGGAATTTCCAATTACATACGATTAAAATAGAAATAATAGAATTCCCGAAACAACCTTGTTTTTCCTTTTGAACTTTTATTTACAATCAATTTCTACATGAGAGTTAAGTAAATGCGAATGAATTTGTAAATAGGTAATAGTTTCGAAATAACTTCGAAATAACTAAATAACAATTGTGAAAAACAAACTTGCCATAATAATAATAAAGTTATTAGTTACATACCTACTTAAAAAATTATAACCCGGTAGGACGAAGGATCTCACAGGTAGTCTCCGAATGTAGCAACACAAATAATCACTAGAACTGTACCTATTAATTATTATTTTAAAGAAATATTTTTATTCTGAATCACTTCCTGTTGTTAATTCACTATCACTACTGTCTTCTCCTGGAGTAATGATAATGGGCTCGATAAGAACATCAACACGCGTGTCTACGTCCAACATTTTATCTTGTTCTTTCTGTGTACGTTTAATGCACGACTACCAGTTGGAAGCGGTTATATTTTGTATGGCTTGGTCTAAAATAATAATTTGACATCTTTTAATTTAAAGGTTGTATTCTTCTGCGCTACCTCATTTTTTTATTTGTGCCCATATCAGCTCGATGGGATTCAATTCACAATGATACGGTGGAGTTCTTAATACGGTGATGCCATGCTCACGTGCCATTTCGTCTACTGCAAATCTGATGTATGAACTCTTGTGTTCGCGCACTATATCAAGTAATTGAACCTTTATCATGGATTCATGAAAATCTATATTTTTACTTCTTAACCAATCTATTATATCTGCCTTTCGAGATGCAGAAGTCGGTATTTTTTCCATAGGACGGCTGTGATAAGGTGCATTGTCCATTATAAGTAGATAAGGCACCACTTCAGTTCACTTTTTTCCCCAGATTCTGGGGAAAAACCGCTCGCTACCCTATGGTGAATATGGCAAATTTCCCCAGACCCCTGACACAGATTTCCCCAGATTCGACCTAACCTAACGTAACCTAACCAAACCGAACCTAACCTAACCTAATTCTTCTTCTTTTACGAATTCTTCTTCTTTTACGAATTCTTCTTCTTTTACGTATGACCTAACCTAACGTAGCCTAACCAAACCTAACGTAACCTAACCAAACCTAAACGTGAATATAGCTTCAATTCTTCTTCTTTTACGCAACATCAATTCTTCTTCTTCTTTTACGCAACATCAATTCTTCTTCTTTTTCTTTTACGCAACGTGAAGATAGCGTCTATTCTTAACCTACGAAGCGCGTACTGTGTGTGTGTGTGTGTGTGTGTCTGCTACCCTCTGTGTGTCTCTGTTACCCTCTGCTACCCTCTGGTACGCTCTGTTACCCTCTGCTACCCTCTGCTCCTAATCACCCTCGTTTTTCTTTCACCTTCATAGAGACCAAGAAACGAATACACAAAGTATAAAAATACACAAGTTATAAGCCTTTATATTAAGACAGAGACTAAGAAACGAATACACAAAGTATAAAAATACACAAGTTATACGCCTTTATATTAAGACAGAGACCAAGAAACGAATACAGAAAGTATAAAAATAATAAAAAAAAAAATACAAGTTTTACATACAACACTGTGATACCTTTATATTTAAAAAAAAAGACATGTACAAATATTGTTATTTACATTACATTAGTATCCAAAAAGCACGTCTGGATAAGCTTCCTCCATCTTTAGTAAGCGATTAGGATATGCCAACCAAAATCGTCCCTTTTTCACAAAACCTAGCGGTTTGACCGTTGCTCAGCTTCTTCTTTTGATTCTTCGTAATAGTGACGTGTGTCACATGATATGGACACAGTTCTAGTTTCGTTCCAATTGTTCATTTGGAATAGTCGTTTACACCCGCAAGGTTTTTCAGATTCACATATTGTATCATAAGACATTATGTCACATAACCAGAGGAATCTAAACGACGCGTGAACGGTAGGAATATCTGAAACAGAATAAAGTGCTGAATTAGGGTATAAGGTACACGTTCATCCATAAGAATCAATGTAAAAAAGTGTGGGATTTAGCGCATTTAGTAAAATTGAGTACATTAGCTGTAAACAACCAAAGTTATATCCTCGGTCGGACGGAAGATTAAATGGTATAACATTATGCTCAAAAGGCCTCTGAAATGTGCAGATTTGTGCTTGTTCTTCCATAAGAATCAATGTAAAAGTGGTGCATTTATCGCTTTTAGTCAACTTGATTACATTAGTTGTAAACAGACAAAAAATCTTGATTACCCCCACCACTTTCATCATTAACACACTCTGAGTAATACCAGCAAGCGTTCATTCATCGAATAACAGTCAAAGCAGACACATCGCAGTATGGCCAATCTTATGAAACAGTACATTCAGTTAAACTTAATTAAGACATGTATTGAGCAAGAATTTATTCGGGCCAACTACGCAGGCGCGTGTTTACCGACTAGTTTAATATTGCATGAAGTCGCAAAACAATATGGAATAACAACAAAGGTCGTAGTAGGTACAAAGTTTTACTCAAATGGAGTTACAATCACACCACATTTCTGGAATGAGCATAATGAAATAATATACGATCCAACAGACGCAATTACAAAACATCATCTACCTCATCAAATAGAATTTACTATGATAAAAGGAATGTTCATGCGTAAAAATGATGAAGACAGAAAAATGGTTGATATATATCACGATTTTAAGAAAAACAGATCGACGGCAGCATATTTTGAGGAGGCTCCGGAATCTCTACTAGAGTTACGTAAAAACATTTTTATTGCTGTAGCACAGATACTAGGAAATAAATAAATAAAAGTAATGTTCTAAAGTAATTGTTTTTTTTTTAAACCCATTGTTGAAATGACCTACCTACGAAGAAAATGTTCTATGAAACCTCTAAAAAATATATAAAATAGTACTTACGTTTTTAATTTTTGTAGCCCAAACACAAACAAACACCTTATCGCCAAGGTTCTTGTAGCACAAACACCCACTGTTACTTTTCGTACATGTTGACTGGCACAAACACTCACTGTTACTTTTCGTAAACGTTGACGGGCACAAACAACCGTTGTTACTTTCGCAATGTTGACTGCAGACTGGTAGTACAAAACGTATTCGTTCATTAAATAGACAGGCTGTTATGACGTAACTCACGCTTAAACCATGTTGCGCAATATTTCGTAAGACTATTCATTTATGCATCACATGCCGGGCTTAATTATTAACTAGACCGGAATGTGCACATGTTTCCGGCATTCGTGTGAATATATTTTATCTCACATTAACTAGAATTCCAAAGTGCACGTGTTTCCGGCTATATATCGTGGGAGATGTGTTAAAAGGAAATGTCCAACCGGTGATTCATCGTTGAATGCATACACATTTGGTATATTCGCGTCTATATGACTAAGCCAATTTAAGATGAACATAATCTAGTACCATATAACAATATAAAGTAGAAAATAGTAAAATATATTGTAATATTTTTATTCTTTGTTTAAAGTACAAAGTACAGTAACTAGATGTCCCTAGTACCTTACTGACTAAAACGTTGTTGAAAACAAATAGATACTAATAACCGGGTATATACATGCTACTTAATATTTTAAAATTATTCGCAGCCACGATGTTGAAGGGAATAGACGTATTAGTTTTTATGCTAACGTTCGCAAGCGTGTTTTGCAATGATTTCTCGGAAAAAGACGCTATTGCCTATCTAAATCAATATGAACAGATCGATAATAGTACAGATTTCTCTACTTTGATAATTAACTTTCAAGAAAAGTATAATTTACCAGTGGATGGTTTGCTTAATAATGCAACAATCAAATTGATGCGTCGTCCGCGTTGTCAACACAGTGATAACGAATTTATAGTGGCTTCTCCATGGCACAAACAACACCTGCGATGGTATTTTCCTCAAAGAACGCCCAAGGCCCAAAAAGACGCAGAAATGGCATTTCAGACGTGGCAAAATGTTTCAACCTTAACATTCACAATGGTTACAAATCCTACGCTAGAGCCACCAGATATAACCATAACTATGGTTAGGGGAACTCATCATTTTAGAGCAAATTGTATGGGAGATGCCGAATGTCCTACTAGATTTGTTGGAGGTGCTGCTTTAGGACATTCATACTTTCCTCATCCCGCAGACACCTGTACAGAGATACATTTAGATATAACGAAGCCCTGGCATTTTGGAAACGACTCTATACCTGAAGGCCGTATAAGTTTTCTTATGGTACTGGTTCATGAAATTGGGCATGCTCTTGGAATCGGTCATAGTGGAACACAAAGTGCTGTCATGTATAGTATGTATCAGCATAAGATTAGTGGTCTACATAAGGATGATATAAACGCAATACAATATCTATATGGGCCTAACAATACCTATGCTCCAAACCCAAAGTTTACAACAACTAGCTCAACAACAACAACTCGTAAGCAAACGACCCGCTCAAGGTATACAACGGTACATACACCAACAACAACTAGTTCGACAACGTCAAGACCAACAACTAGTTCGACAAGACCAAGGCCTAGGAAGCAACCGAAAAATTTGTGTGATATTGTTCCAGATTTTATGTTTTTAGCCACTGCTCCAGAGTTTTCAAATTACCGATTATATATCGCCCGCGATAAATTTATATGGAAACTAGACTTGAACGAAATGATTATTCCATCTCAGCCTGAACTTCTTGCTGATTATGTTCCTGCAGAATTACGTCAATACACTTTACAACACATTTTTCAAACAACAGCCGGTGATTTGGTTACAATTGTGCCACCAAACAAATATTTCTCAGCATCCTTTCCTAGCATTCAATATATTGATAATTTTACACTTAATATACCCAAGAAGGCCCACATCAATGCTATTTTTCAATCAAATTCCGGGCAATCCTATACATTTTACAACAATATGTCATATATAGAATTTTCTAATGATTTTACTAGCGAGGTAAGAAGAGGCTGGATAAAAGACATATTTCCGGGAATACCTGAAGATATTTCTCTTGCACTTCGATGGATTGATGGCCATATTTACTTTTTCCGTCAAAATACTTACTATAAATTTAATGAATTTACTAGAAAAGTTGTGGCCGCTGGACAATTTAACTGGAATCTATTTGGAGTGCCTTGCCCAAACGAAAATATCTTACAACAATTAAAAACTCTAATATCTAAACTTGTATCTGTATATAATTAAAAAAAAAGTGTAAAAGATGTGTTTTGTATTTACGAGTAATAATAAAAATTGTAAAAAATATATGTTTTTTATTTATCAAATTCCCGGAAGAAGCTAACATTCTATTTACTATGTAACATGTGTTCAAAGCCAAATATTATGTTAGAATTGTAAAGAAAAAGATTTTTAGCTAAACTGCAATATATTTACGACTTAAAATGTTAGATAATAAGTAACAAAAAATATAAGTTTATACAGAATAGTTACAGGGATATGTTAGTCATCGGGATGGATATACACCTATCCAAACATATTTAAGGTATTGGTACTGTTGGACGAGTCCATTTAACTCACAAAATAGGGGAGTTCGCTATGCAAACGGCAAACTTTTTTTTTCAATTTCATTTAAATCTATAACACAGATAAGGACAAATAGCAGTTTTATGTAATAATTGAATGTTATGTTATTATTAAGTGATGTGTCTTTAAACAAACTCGCCCTAGTTTTTCAAAATCACTAATATTTGGCACGTTTCAAGGTCAACAAAGAGGTATAAAAGAACGCCCTAATAGAAGCCCTGTTCATTCTGCTGTCAACCTTCAACGAGTACGTCACGCTATAACTTTGACTGTGAACGTTGTGATTTGTTAGTGTCCAGTGTTGTTGTTGTTGTTGTTGTTGTTCTCAAGGCGATCATCATGGTCTGGTCTTTAATTACCACAGGTAAACGTTTTATTTCTAAATTTAACACTTATTTAAATTCGTTTCAATTACGTTATGAAGAGTGCAAAGGCAATTTAAATATTGATTTAGCAAAGATATTAGAAAAAGGTATACAGGATGCTAAAGAAGGAGCCGGCTTTCAAAAAGGGGATAAAATTCGTATAATTGTTCGTAATGAAAATTTTAAACATCCCATATCAACAGGTACTGAAACAGATTTAAATACGGATAATATCTTGGCTCATATCGAAAACATTGTAACTTCTGACGAGTCGGTTCAAGTCGAAGATACTATATTTGATATACAAATTTTCAAGATACCTAGGGGTAGCGGCCGACATAAAATTATAAATTTGGCAGAGGACCGTCGCACCAAGAAAAGCATTACCCAGATTAAAAATACCGACACTTTATGCGGGGCTCGAGCAGTTATAGTGGGCTTAACATACGTCACAAACGAGATTTTGGGCCACAAATTGATCAAAAGCGATGCTCATAGCATACGTATAGGTCGAAAATTGCAGACTGATTTGGCCGAAAAACTTTGCAACCTGTTGGGCGGTTGTTATAACGATGGCTTTACGTTGGATAATTTTAAGAAGGCAGAGGAGTTATTGGATGTGCAGATAAAGATTATTTGTGCAGAAAATTTCAACACAATCATATACGAGGGCCCCGAAAAAACAGCCAAGATTTATTTGTATAAAAACGGGAATCATTTTGATGTTATAAACAATTTAAAGGGTCTTTACGGTAGTCGTTTTTATTGTGCGAAGTGTGATACCCCTTACAGTCATAACCGTGTACACAAATGCAAGAAAGCACCACTTTGTACGATTTGCAAACATCCCGAGCATGACTTGACTACAAAAAGCAAAGTTTTGTGCAAGGACTGTAACCGTTATTGCTACAACAATGAATGTTTAAGAAACCATACAGAAGCTTGCAAAGAAGTATTTAAATGTGACAAATGTAATAAACTATGCAAGAGAGATAAGGAGCATGTATGCGGTTACTCCATGTGCAGAAACTGTAATACCTTTGTAGAAATAGCTACGCATCAGTGTTACATGATGAAAAAACCAGCCAAAGGAGGAGTTTGTACTGTAGCCTGTACTTGCAATAACAGATCAAGCGTGATAAATTCAGGCTGTAAAGAAAATCACAAACAGTCACAAAGTTGCAAAGACCCTTGTATATGTAACAATCTCTCTGAAGAAAAAATAATGAAATGCTCTTACAACGAAAGATATATATTCTTTGATTACGAGGCAATGCAGGATACAGGCATTCATGTACCGAATCTTGTAATTGCGCAGGATTTCGACGGACATAAATTTGTTTTTAAAGACAATGAAGAGTTCTGTAGATGGTTAATTTCCGAGAAACATAGAAATTATACAGCGATAGCCCACAATAGTAAATCATACGATTCATATTTCATTTTAAAATATTGCGTGGAAAACACGATAAAGCCGTACACTATCTACAACGGGTCAAAACTTATGCTTTTGGAAGTCGAGGCTCTTCAACTGAAAATAATAGACAGCTCTAATTTTGTAGCCGGCCCCCTGTCCGGTTTTCCTAAAACTTTTGGTCTGCATGAATTAAAGAAAGGCTATTTTCCTCACTTTTTCAACACTCCTGAAAATACTCACTACGAAGGCTGCTTACCAGATATTGCGTATTATGGACCCAACACAATGAAAACAAAACAAAGATCTGATTTTAAGAAATGGTACGATGAGCATAAAAATGACCACTTTGTGTTACAGAAAGAGCTCCATACCTATTGCGATGCAGATGTTGATATTTTACGACGTGGGTGTTTGGAATTTCGCAAGGAATTTTTAGAAATAGCAAACATAGACCCATTTCAATATCTGACTATTGCCAGTGTGTGTATGGCCATATATAGATCTAAATATCTTCGAACAAACACCATTGGCGTTGTAAAGCAGGAGATAAAGGAGACATATAGCAGGGCATCAATAAAATGGCTCAATCAATTTTCTAACGTCCAACATGCTCTTAATGGCGGAGAAGTGACAATTTGCGGTGCAAAAGTTGATGGTTTCTCGGAAGAGTCAAATACTGTGTACCAGTACCACGGTTGCTTCTGGCATGGCCACCCAGAATGCTTTAAGAACGACACAGTTAACCACGTCAACAATGAGACAATGAGTGACTTGTACGAGAGAACAATAAGACGATCAAAACAAATAAAAGAAGCAGGGTACAACTTGGTAGAAATGTGGGAATGTGAGTGGTTAAAATCCAAAGAATGTAAAAACGCCGCAGATCCTCAACTTATTGAACCCTTAAAGCCTCGTGAAGCATTCTTTGGCGGTAGAACAAACGCCATAAAACTAAACGTGACTGGGAAAAAGCTCAGATACATAGATATTGTATCACTGTATCCAACCGTACAATATTACGATCAATATCCAGTTGGCCACCCTACAAAAATACATGCACCTGAAGTATACGATCCTAATTGGTTTGGTCTAGTACATTGCCAAATACTACCGCCTACTGATTTATACCATCCTGTATTACCTGTCAAAACTGACAAATTAATGTTTCCACTGTGTAATCAATGCGTCTTGGAAGATTGCAAAAATTGTGATCATGATGACTCGGAAAGAATGCTGAGGGGTACATGGACAACTCTAGAAATTAATAAGGCCTTAGAAAAAGGGTATAAAATAATAAAAATTCACGAGGTGTGGCATTTTGAGCAAACATCGACAGATTTGTTCAAGGGATATGTCAAAGATTTTATGAAGATCAAATTAGAAACTAGTCCACATACGTATGCCACAAATGAAGAGTACGCTCGGGCTGTAAAAGAGCAGATGGACATAGAGCTCGATTTATCTAAAATAGCCCCAAATCCCGGTAAACGAGCAGTCGCTAAAATATGCCTAAATAGTCTATGGGGTAAATTTGGCCAAAGAATGAATATGAAACAGACAGAGTATGTTGTGGACATTAAAAGATGGTACGAAGTTTTGATGAACGATAAAATAAATTTAACAAACGTCACATTTATTAATGATAATATAGCACAAGTCTCTTACGATTATAAAGACGTGTTTGTGGAAGACCCAACATCTACGAATATTTTTGTGGCATTATTTACGACCAGTAACGCTCGTCTAAGACTGTACGAGATGATTGATAGGCTAGGAGAAGCAGTTGCCTACTTCGACACAGACTCCATTGTTTACATTGATGATGGCCTAAACACTGTCGAAACAGGTGAAATGTTGGGCGATTGGAGTGATGAGTTGCCTGGAGATGACTACATAGTTGAATGGCTCAGTACAGGTCCTAAAAGTTATTTTTACAAAACAGCCAAGGGCAAAGAGGTGACTAAAATCAAAGGTTTCACTTTAAACTACGAAAACAGCCTAGTACTCAATGCCTCCGCCATGAATGACATCATACACGATCCAACCAAAGAAATTAAGCTCACGTATGACCAGATCGGTAGGGATACAGAGACCAAAGATATTGTTACGAGAAAAAGGGTATCAAAGACTTTCAAGATGGCCTACAAGAAACGAAAAATAATACAAAGTGATGACTCATTAATTGACACAACACCTCTTGGCTTTCAAAAATTATAATAATAATATTACGCATTAGACATTGTACCTCATTCTTTATTAGACGCTGTTACAGGAAAGACGTGTTTTGTCTCGTTCGTGTTTTCGATAAATTTTGATTTTGTATAAATTAACAATGTCTGATCAATGGTCAATAAATATTATAAATCAGCGAGAAATAAAAAAATTCAACGCTTATCTATGAAAAATATCTAGAAAATATAACAAAAATTATTAATATTGTATAAAGTTGAAAATTATGTACATAAAATAAAAATTATTGTAATCTTTAAAGGTATTAATACAATACATATATAAAAATTGTAAAATTTATGGACACATAAAATACCAAATTGTAATTAGTATTAATAAATATAATAATAAAATATAAAGTTTTTCATTTATAACACATTCTATATTGTTTAGCAAAAAAAAAAAATAACGGTCTCAGAATATGCTTTAGAGAGTGTTATATAAAAATTTTAAGAAATAACTGCGTAAACTTAATGCATTATCTTTAAAAAACCTGATTTGCTTGGTACTCAGGGCGTATGCGTCAGCTAGGTGTCAGGTATGCGTCAGCTAGGTGTCAGGTATGCGTCAGGTATGCGTCAGCTAGGTGTCAGGTATGCGTCAGGTATGCGTCAGCTAGGTGTCAGGTATGCGTCAGATAGGTGTCAGGTATGCGTCAGGTGTGCGTCAGCTAGGTGTCAGGTATGCGTCAGCTAGGTGTCAGGTATGCGTCAGATAGGTGTCAGGTATGCGTCAGATAGGTGCAAGGTATGTGTCAAATTTGCACACCGTTTTCGTTCACTCTGTATACGTAATTTATAATATAATGTAGTTTTTTTTTGCGTAACAACAAAAAATTCCAAATCGGAATTTCGAAAACTCGTTTATTTTTCAATTATTATTTTACGAGTAATTTTTGATCAACCTCGTATATATTTCATTTAAAACCTTCGACGATTAGCGTAATAACAGAAAATTCGAACTTCTAAAATCCGTTTATTTTTTCAATTATTATTTTACGAGTAATTTTTGATCAACCTCGTATATATTTCATTTAAAACCTTCGACGATTAGCGTAATAACAGAAAATTCGAACTTCTAAAATCCGTTTATTTTTTCAATTATTATTTTACGAGTAATTTTTGATTAACCTCGTATATATTTCATTTAAAACCTTCGACGATTATCGTAATAACAAAAAATTCTAATCGGGACATCGAAAATCCGTTTATTTTTCAATTATTATTTTGACAAGTAATTTTTTATCAACCTCGTATATATTTCATTTAAAACCTTCGACGATTATCGTAAAAACAAAAAATTCCAATCGAGACATCGAAAATCCGTTTATTTTTCAATTATTATTTTGACGAGTAATTTTTTATCAACCTCGTATATATATTTCATTTAAACCTTCGACGATTATACAAAAACCATGAATAATGTTTTAAATTAATTCAACGGAATTTTCAACAACAACAAACATATGGTGACATCACCGGATGTTCCGTTTCCGTTGGAATGTTACTTAAAATAAATATTCACACGGACGCCGGAAACATCTGCGCATTCCAATCTGTTTACCGCGAATCGAACATCTGCGTAGGTTGTTAACGGAATTTTGTTTCGGTGGGAAACTTAAATTATGGCATGCGTCATAGGAGGTGGATATAAATATCAGCGCTCTTACCCAGCAGTTCCCTCTTTCGTCCGTTCGCCGTTGTGTGTACGTAGTGTACAGTGTTAGTGCTTTTTAGGTTTTTAGGTCTTCATAGCAAAGGGTCAGACGGCTGTCATAGACAAAGCCAAGCTCTGACCGCTGGAAGCCGGCCAAGAAGTACAAAGCCGCGAATACGAAGAGAAATCCTGGTGATACCAACCACGTGGTCGCCACGTGGCCATACTTGGAGTTTACAAGGTAAGTGCTGTGTTTTTTGCTAGTCTACCGGCGATTTGTACTCTCTGACGGAGATTCTGCTGGTCACGGTGTAGGCTTAGTGGGCGGTCCGTAAGAAGCCATCCACGCAGGCCGTTGCCGGGGCTTACAGCTTCCGTCGGAGTCTGTAAACAGTCGTGCTGGCACAAATCTGCACTATACCAATTTATTACAATATCTACGGGGGACCGCTAGCGCTCAATATAGTTAAGTATAGTCCGGCTTACCAGCCATCCTGCACATTGCACAGCGTGCTTGAAAACAGGTGTCATCTGGGTAAATTTACCTAGCATTCCACTTTGAACATGCCAAGGTCGACCCGCTCCAACAGGTCGAACAGAGTCGTTCCTGCTGAACCACCCGACCCAGGGCAACACTCCAGAGACATGCCCTCCATCGATTACGACTTCCCACCGCTACCCTCACAAAGGACACCCGCAACTCAGACCTCAATCACACCTACAAATACCACCATTCCACCGATCACTTCTTTCCCACCCACAATGCACATCCCAGATACCACCCAATCCAATATCAACACTAACCTATCTGACACTTTCATGTCAGATATTATTTCCACCTTACCCGTAGAACAGATCGATCGGTTGATAGCGCAACTGCAGCTGACCCGATCATCTGCAATCCTTAATACACCCACTCCTCCTATCACCACTCTAGCCTCACAACCACAACAAAACCTCACCATACATACCAATACCACCCAACCTACATCCACCCATGCCGCTTCAGCGACAAACATCCAATCTTCACAACTTATTAATACAGTCAACACACAACCAACAAACACACAAAATCCACAACCAACACACGCTCCTATCATCCCACCTTCCACACAAAACACAACCGCTTCATACGCTAACGCCACCACCACTCCTAGAACTACCGTCCCTGCCTCTCAGGCCACTACTTCCACCCAACCCAAATCCTTCAACTATACTATCACCAACATTCCCATAGAGAAATCGACCCAAAGAGATTTCTTCCGCATCATAAACACCCGTGAGATCCTTCTAAACCAAATCTCGACCGTCAAGGTCCTTCCTACCCAAATTGCACACTTAACCACCTTCCATCCGGTAAATCATGTCGAGTTACAACGCAAGCTCCGTGATGCGCTGGGTGATCCTAAAGTTCTCGTTTCACCCAAACACATGCCAGCTCCCAGAAATCCCACCCGCTCTTCCAAACCTACATACATGGTCGTCGTCAAAGGAGTCGAACGTGTCTACTCTGACGCCGACCTCACACGTGCCTTCACCGACATGGATATCCCCGTAGTTCGTCTATGGAGGATCATATCTAAGTCAAACCTACCCACGACGTTCGTAAAGCTGGTCACGTCGAGTGAACTTAAGTACACAGAGATGTTGACCAGAGGCATCTTTATGGACGGCCTCCGATTACACGTTGAGTTACCACTTAACGCTAACCCAGTTCCTCCCATCCCAAAATACTGCGGCAGGTGCAGCCAGAACGGGCATACCATTCAGGAGTGCCCGCAAAAGCAGTACCGCTGTCCTACCTGTGGCCAAGACCATAAATCCACGGCCTGTCCCACACCTCAATCACCAAAATGTCCCAACTGTGGCGGTGACCATGCGGCCTACTCGGCCAAATGCCCCCACAGAAGGGAAACACCCAAGACCCCGCAAGAGACTCAACCTATCACCACCGAAAAGCGAGAACCTCCATATGAACTAACTTCAGACATGAAGACAGTCATGGAGTTTACATCGCTCATCCTTATCAACCTCCTTCCTGACCGCCGCCAACTTATCCTAGATATCACAAATCATTTTACCACTTTGATGTTCGGGCACAAGAGCACTCTTGTCGCCCATAGCAACAAAGCATCCATCACCTTCCTGCCCCTCTAATGGACAGTACGATTGGTGCTGTGAACTGCCAGGGTGTTGCGAGAAAACGCCCCTTCATCAAACATATCCTCCAACATCACAATATTCAGATCCTTGCCCTCTCCGACACCCGTGCCAAACACGATCCCATCTTCCCAGGATACTGCACACTACACCGTCCAAAAAGCCAAACGTCTCACGGCGTTGGCGTCCTGATTAAATATGGCATCCCTTTTTCCCTACATACCATTCCTCCTCACATCCTTCTCAATGATGAAGACTTCCTGGCAGTTGACATCCACCTCGACAATAACGAGACCGTTACCATTGTCTCTTATTACAAGCATCCTCAACAACCGTTATCCGAGACATTGTTTGACTACGTCTCCAGCCTGAACAAGGCTATCATCCTAGGAGACTTTAACGCCAGACACACCAGATATGGCGACACGGCCGTGAACCGTGCAGGCAATGTTCTCTCGGATTTGCTCCTTAACCTCCCTCTACACCGCATTCGCAACCGTGAACCGACGTATGTGGGTGCGCAGGGCCTGTCAGTCATCGATCATATCGTATGCACGTACGACTTAATTGACCGACTGGCTGACGAGTGCTTCCTGGGCGATACCATAACGTCGGATCACCTTCCTCTGCTGGTTAAGGAACAGATACTAAATCCTCCTCCTCCTAGCCCTCCTAAAGTAATAAGAGACTACAAACGCGCCAACTGGGAACTCTTCCAAACATACCTGTCAAATAACACTCCAGAGTTAGGCAATCTTTTTATGTACCCTGATGATATCGACCGAGGTATCACGGTAATTACTAACCTGATAAATCAAGCAATTGATTTGTCGGTCCCTAATAGGGTAATCAACCCTAACAAACCACCTCTACCTCAGTTCATTATCGATAAAATCAAACAAAAAAGACGTCTCCTCCGTCAATTCCAACGCACACGCAATCCCCTCGTCAAAACAGAGTATAACCGTCTGTCTGCGGCGATCAAACTGCAGGTCAACAATCTGCAGTCCAGACAATGGGCTGCAGCGACCTCCAGTCTTGATTACCGCGACAGCGGCAAATTCTGGCAAAAATTCAAAGGCCTAACTAAACAAAAAACCAATAATCCTTCTCACCTTGTGGTGAACAATATAACTATTAATTCAAACGAACAGAAAGCAGAAGCTTTCAAAACCCACCTCCAGAACACCTTAGTATCTCCAGACGATCCGAGATTCGATCATGCCTTCTGTGATCGCGCTGTGAGAGACATAACACGACTGCTCAGAACCCCTTTCGACCCTCAGGCACCCCATGAACATCCAATCATGGCGCCTGTGGATCACCAAACATTCATACAATTCTGCCAAATCGGCAAATCAAACGCACCGGGGCCTGACAAGATTGCCAGGAACTGTGTGCGTCACCTCCCGCTGAGCGTCACTCTATACTTGACGAACATAGTCAATGCCACTCTTAAACTCTGCTACTTCCCAAAACCCTGGAAAGTAGCACACACAATTATGCTCTTGAAAAAGGGCAAGCCACGTACCAACCCACACTCTTACAGGCCGATATCTCTCCTGAACTCACTGGCGAAAGTCTTCGAGAGGATCCTCAAAGAAAGACTCGTAGACTTCGCCACAGAACACAACATCATCCCACCATACCAATTCGGCTTTAGAGAAGGGTACTCTACAAAAACGGCATTGACTGAAATCGTCACACACCTCACACAAAGTCTGAACGACGGCAAAATGTCACTAGGCATCTTCCTCGATGTTTAAAAAGCCTTCGACCAAGTCTGGCATGTGGGACTTGTCAAGAAACTTGTGAGCATCGGGCTACCTACTCCATTCGTCAGACTCATCCATTCATACGTCTCTCAACGTCAGATTACAGTCAAGGAGCGTGATCGTTACTCTACATCCTTCACTCCCACCGCGGGAGTCCCTCAGGGTTCCGTGTTGGCACCAATACTTTACACAATATACAACAGTGACTTTCCCAATCCCAGACAAACACATACTACTACCTTACTATACGCAGACGATACGGCACTTCTCACTACCACACCACACATCGACTCCATACTTAGGTTCGCTCGAGATCATCTGCGCCTTGTCGAGCAATGGTGCCAGAGATGGAGAGTGACACCTAACCCTAACAAAACACAGATGATCCTTTTCAGACACCCATACCGCAGCCAATACATCACACCAATCATAACCGAAAGGCACAATTTGAGTCTATGGGGAGAACGACTCCGACTCCGAAACCAGGTCGACTACCTCGGCGTAGTGTTTACTCAAACACTTAACTGGAGGGACGACACTGAAAAAACCTGTGGTAAGGTTAGGAGTCGGCTCGGACTTCTCAACGCTCTTACTGGCAAATTCGGCCGCACTCAACCACGAACACTTATCCATACGTACAAAACATTCATCAGACCGGTTATCGAGTACAGATCTTGCATCTGTGCTGTGATGCCAAAGCACCTCAACAATAGAATAATCACACTGGAAAGGAGAATCTTACGCAAACTCAACAGAAAACGACACGACTATCCCTCCGCACTCATTCATCGCCTGTCGAACATCCAGCCCATTAATGAGAGGCTTACCTCTCTGAGCAGGAGTTACACAATTCGCACCATCCGGGGCCAAAACCTCAGAGCCCAAAGCACTCTTAAAACTACCTGCTCGTCCCTCGGCAATGTATTCAGACCACGACCCAAACCCAAACTCCCATTCCTACCCACTATTCTGCTGGAACTCGCCAGCAACGAGCTCCCGGATGAATACATTGACATACAGGAGGCAACTCCCCTCTATTACCGCCGTATATTATAATACCGAAAGTTCATTCCGAACTGACACCGACGGGGGGGGGGGGATCGGTTTTCTGTGGTTTTCCGATCCCATTGCACAACGATACCCCGTCGTTTGCGAGGTCACCAGTCCACAGCTGCCCTCACGCGCCGCGATATTCACTCAAAAATTAAATTGATTTTTTAAATTAATAAACATATAAATTTCACATATTTACTAATTCTGTTTTTAGATCAAAAAATATTCTGAAAGGAACCGTTCACTTCTAACCTTTTCACCCCCGATTGTCCAGGACTAGCAAAGCAGCACAACCACCAACAACACCGCAACACCAGTGGACACCGCAAAATCCCAGTGCCACACCCACCAATAAGAAAACACGTCCTGAAGAGGCACAAGCCTAAAGCAGGACATCGGACACACCCAACACAGAAGATAAACACTCACACACAAAACCAACGCTACAATGAATCCAGCAGTTCATAATCGAATAGTATACAAATAGGTTGTGTGTTACCGACTTAGTTACTTGTGCTCGTTTTAGTGATATAGGTTGTGTGTTACCGACTTAGTTACTTTAAGTTAAGTTAATTTAAATAATAATTTCGTATGATTTTTCAATTTCTTCTTCTTTCAGTTCAGTATTTAATTATTTTTCTCTTCGTTATTTATACAGTGTGGTACATAAAAGTGAACATTTTGGAAAGGCAAAGTAAATTTCATGCGATTTTCAGTTTCTTCTTTTAGTTCAGTATTTCAGTGTTTTTTCTGTTCGTTGGTCAACATGTATCTTATTGTCTTAAGATCGGCACTGTTGTTTGAAATGTGTATCGATTTGCATACTATATTTTACCTACGAGCAACATGTAATTTATTGATTTCACGTCAGCATTGTGGTTTGAAATGTGTATCGAGTTGCGTACTATATTTTATCTACGGCCAGCATGTAACGTATTGTCTTAAGATTAGCAATGTGGTTTGAAATGTATATCGATTTGCATACTACATTTTATCTACGACCAACATGTAATTTCTTGTTTTCATGTTAGCATGGTGGGTTGAAATGTTTATCGAGTTGCGTACTATATTTTATCTAATTTTCTTCTTTCAGTTCAGTATTTCATTGTTTTTCTGTTTGTTATGTATACAGTGTGGTACATAAAAGTAAACATTTTGGAAAGGCAAAGTTAATTTCATATGATTCTCAGTTTCTTCTTTCAGCACGCTATATCGATGCTTTTAATTCTTTATTATTACTAAGTGTGATATAAAACAGTAAAATGTCAATTTTGCATGATTTTACCGATTTCAAGAATTCTAGCATTAAAGAACAAGTTATTTATATATAAATTCCAGTTTTAACGAATAATTAGTATATATTACGTATTATATTCACGACTTGTTCTCGTTTTACTTTCAAGCAAGGAGAGAGGAATTCAGATCTAAGAACAGTTGAAATAAAAGACAGATTAACTTTTCTATTTTATTAAGAATGTACATGTATATCATATATTATTCATATCATATTTCGCCATTACAAAGATAACCGTTCTGGTTTTGAATTTTGAAATAATGTCTTCCTGTGTATTTATGTTGCGAAATGGTACTTTACTCATAATATTTTGCACGCGTTTATTTTTATAATTCATAACCCTCTTTTTGCTAAGTGTCTTTATAGAATTCTTCTTTATCGTTTTTTGCATTACAACGTTATAGCTTTAATGTATACATCGAACCGATGTTACTATAGCTGTTTTGAGGTTTTATAACTATAGGAAAAATTTAATAAAAACAAATATAGTTAATATTGTTTATTGCATTATTAATACATTAATCTATACATATATATTGTTATTCGATAACATCTTGATACCGTAATTCATCAATTATTTCTTTGGCTTCTTCACAGTTTAAGGTACCAGCCTTCGCGTGAATCCTAAGACCTTCTACTAGTGTATTAGGATCATTATCTTCGTTATAGAGCCTGCATATCTCGTCTAAGGCCTTATCTACCATCCATTGTTCGATTGTTCCTGTTTCGTTAATTCTTGAGAGATATTCATCATGAATTTTATCTGGTCTTCTTCTTTTATACAGCTTGTCTGTCACGTCAACTGCTTGTGCCCTTGTTTCGCCAATTCTTGTGGAGAATACATTTAGTTTCTTTGGTCTTTTACACCGCTGTTTCTTATCTGGTTGCGACCATGTTTCCTCAGACTTTTCGTCATGTATTGGCTCGGGTGTTCGTCTTCTTTTACCTAGATACATTGGTTTAATGATTTTCTCATATTTGGCGCTGTGAGATTGATGACGCAGTCGACCTCGTCCGTCTTTATGGACATCCGATGTATCTAAAAGAGTTTTATAATTTTTTTGATCAGCAAGAGTGAATTTTAAAGGGTTCTTGGAGAAAACCAGCTCATATAATCCAGGTGTTGCTTTGAATTTGTGCGTACCCATTTGAATAACATCTTTACCAAACTCAATGAGTTGAGTTCCAAATATCCAGTCACCGGTAGACCAATTAAATTTCGGGCCGTATAGCTGATCGATGTTCCTCAGATCTTTGATATATTTTTCAAGATAATGGTTGCTATTAACATCATCATCATTATTCGCCCATCGAGGTTCTTCGGAACTGTGGTGTATTGATTGAGTAGTTTGTGCGTCGTCTTCGTTGAAATCTATTGCTTTATTAGTGTTCAATTCATTCACATAGTTGACTATTTCATTAAGAGGGGTAGTTACTGGTTTTAACGTCGATTCTAGTAGCTCTTTTTGGTCAGCTTGCATCCTTTTTAGATCTTTATACTTTGCTCTCACAATTGTGGCGAGTTTTTTTACTTGAACTGTTCTGTTTGACGACATCTTAACAAATGATTTCTTATCTTTCGTCTCCTGTATTTATACCCTCTGCTATGCTCTGCTACCCTCTGTGTGTGTGTCTCTGTGTGTCTCTGCTATGCTCTGCTATGCTCTGCTAGCCTCTGCTACGCTCTGTTATGCTATATGTGTCTTTGCTGCCCTCTGCTCCTAATCACCCTCGTTTTTCTTTTACCTTCTAACAAAGTTTTTTTTGTCAATTATTCTCAGTTCCCAACTATCTTTTTTGTACTATTTTACTAATATGTAATCATTTAATATCACTTGTGCCTTTTAACACATTTTACTGGAAATCCTCTTCTTATTATTTTATGTTGCCATGTCTGGCTGTTTTTTTTTCAATGTGCTTCCAGTAAAGATTATCGTTCCAAGTTTTTTTGGTCTTTCCACTAATCATCTTTCTATTATGTGATATCTATTTGTTGTCGTTTTGTTTACATGATCGCTCCACTCTACTCTTCTCTTTCCTTTCTAGTCGTTGATGTTAGCTATTTCTAGCTATCTTCCAAAGTGTAATATCATTGATTTTCTAAGTGTTTTTCATCTCTCCTGTTTCTATCCTTATTTTATGTTCTCTCTCTCTCTCATCGTATTTCTGCGGTGTGTCAATATGAGTCTGCCGACTGTTTTGTAGATTCTTCTTTTATTTTTGCTCCTTTATATTGTATCGTTTAGGCAGCATACGGTTCTATCTGCTTTATTCGCCTGATCATCACTTGGTTATTTATCGGCAATTTGCATCGGCTATGATAAATTGGTGAAGCATATGTTGTATATTATTTTAATTTTGTGATATTAGTATTGCACCATCTGTTTGACAGATTATTTCGTTATTCTCCCATTTAGTATTGCTTCTTCGTTCCTACGTTTTCTATTTAGTCCATAATCAGGGTTGAACTCTGAATATCTTTATCAGTTTAATCCGCATACATGCAAAGCGTTACATTTTTTTGTTTTTATACCAATCATCGCATATTAGCTGCAGTATTGTTAGTTGGATAACACTTATGCCTAACAAATACTTGATCTAATTTTAATTGGCCTGATAGTATTCTGAATTATTTCGAGTATCAATTTGTCTTGTCAGAATATATGTGAATGTTTTATATACCATCTGTGTAATTAATCGATAAAAATTTCTGTCGATGAGTGAAACTAAAGAATCAAAGCGTTATGTTGTTAAGAAGATAATAAATGCGTTATCAGTAAATAGAAAATTTACATAAATAAATTGTATTTCATTTACATGCTCCATTACATAGGCTGCTTGTTTCATTTAAAACTTTGATTTGTTCTATTGTTCCATATAACATACATCTTGTTGCTTTTCCTCTAAGTACTTTTTCAATCAAATATATGTCAGGATTACCTTTTTTGTGTAACTCTTATTCGTAGAATGCTCTCATATTCCATGACATTCATCTCTGAATTCGCTCAGTATTTGAGTTGTACCCTGTACATCTTCGTATTGGAAATAAACAAATATATTTTTAAATATAAGGTTGAATGCTCGAATAAATAAATATAAGGTTGAATGCTCGAATAAATGAACTTTGATCAGATAAAAGGCATTTTGCCTTTTATCTGATCAAATATATTTTTCTCTAAGTAATATATATATTTTTTAAGCAAATATATTTTTTCCCACAGATTTCACACTTGACCGGTTTTCTGTCGTACTGATATTGGTATTTCTTAAATTCTTCATAATTAGACCAAGATTTATTGTTAAACGGTATCCAATTGCACTTATTTTAACCCCTCACATTGTTTTGGTTCGTTTAAACATATATCACACCTCAACACTGTATTCATTTTTGAATCGAATTAAAAACTGCTATCGACTGCTCAGCTTAAACGAACTCATAAACGAACGAATAAAATATTTATTGTGTTTTTAAGTTGGTTGCAATGGTTTATTCTTTTGTAAGTTGGCTGTAATGGGTTATTTTTTATTTTTCAATATATTGTGTTCGAACCGCTATATCCCATCTTATGTGACCATGTTCACCATGATTGGACCCATAATACTGAATATAAAACATAAACCCTATTAGTATTGCGTTAACTTCATTAATTTCTATGAAATGATGCCTCTCATATGTTGATTATGTCAATTATGCCAAAGACATTGCATAATGCCCTACTGGCTTTGTAATTTTTGTCTCACATTTCTCTATTTGTCGCTGTTATTATATTCTAATCATTAAATCCTATAAGTGATATACCGCCAAACGATACAAGTTAGCTGCAATGATTTATTGTTTTTGTAAGTTGACTGCAGTGGTATATTTTTTGTTTTTGTAAGATGGGTACAATAGTTTATTTTTTTTTTGTAAGTTGGCTGCAATGGTTTATTGTTTAAAGTTGGTACATCATACTAATTACCCCCACCACCATTTAGTCTTCCGTCCGACCATAAACCTACCTTATACCCTAATTAAGAACTTCATTCTGTTTCAGATATTCCTAGTTGTCAGACGTCTCTTACATTCCTCTGGTTATGTGACATAAGGTCTTATGAGACAATAAGTGAATCTGAAAAAACCTTGCGGTTGTAAAAGACTATTCCAAATGAACGATTGGAACGATACTAGAACTGTGTTCATATCATGTAACAAACATCACCATCACGAAGAATCAAAAGAAGAAACTGAGCAACGGTCAAACCGAGAGAATGAAGATCAAAGGAGATTGGAAGCAGAACGAAAACTTAGAGAAGAACGTCTTTTACGCATGAAAACGCAAATTGGGGCATTAACAGACGACGTTCAATTTAAATTACATCAAATAATTAAAAAATACTGATTTCCGAAACAAACTTATCCGATATTTGAATAATGGTTACCTGGATAAGACGCTACGTGAACTACTAGGTTTTGTGAAAAAGGGACGATTTTGGTTGGCATATCCTACTCGCTTACTAAAGATGGAGGAAGCTTATCCAGACGTGCTTTTTGGATACTAATGTAATGTAAATAAACAATATTTGTACATGTCTTTTTTTTATATAAAGGTTTCAGTGTTGTATGTAAAACTTGTATTTTTTTTTATTTTTATACTTTCTGTATTCGTTTCTTGGTCTCTGTCTTAATATAAAAGCGTATAACTTGTGTATTTTTATACTTTGTGTATTCGTTTCTTGATCTCTGTCTTAGGTTTTCGTCTATCACATGTATTTATTTATTTTTGTACTTTCTATATTCGTTGACTTGGTCTCTGTCTTAATATAAAGGCGTATAACTTGTGTATTTTTATACTTTGTGTATTCGTTTCTTAGTCTCTGTCTTAGGTTTTCGTCTATCACATGTATTTTTTTATTTTTATACTTTATGTATTCGTTTCTTGGTCTCTGTCTTAATATAAAGGCGTATAACGTTGATTAGGAGCATAGGGCAGCAAAGACACACACACACACACACACACACACACACACACACACACACACACACACACACACACACACACACACACACACACACACAGTACGCGCTTCGTAGGTTAAGAATAGACGATATCTTCACGTTGCGTAAAAGAAGAATTGATGTTGCGTAGAAGAATTGACGCTATCTTCACGTTGCGTAAAAGAAAAAGAAGAAGAATTGATGTTGCGTAAAAGAAGAAGAAGAAGAATTGATGTTGCGTAAAAGAAGAAGAATTGAAGCTATCTTCACGTTTAGGTTTGGTTAGGTTTGGTTAGGATACGTTAGGTTAGGTCATACGTAAAAGAAGAAGAATTCGTAAAAGAAGAAGAATTGACGCTATCTTCACGTTGAGGTTAGGTTCGGTTTGGTTAGGTTACGTTAGGTTAGGTCGAATCTGGGGAAATCTGTGTCAGGGGTCTGGGGAAATTTGCCATATTCACCATAGGGTAGCGAGCGGTTTTTCCCCAGAATCTGGGGAAAAAAGTGAACTGAAGTGGTGCCTTATCTACTATTATAATTACCGAACCAGGATCTACAAGAGTCAGTATAGACGAAAACCACTTTTCAAACACATCCGAATTTATATCCTCATGATAATCGTCCGTTTTGATTGAGGTAAACACATTTAAACCACCTTGTAAAAAACCTGAATCACATCCAATGTGCCTTATAATGAGACGTCTTCCTTTGCCCAAAGGTGCTTTTAAGCCGGTTGAAAGTCTCTTAATGGAAGCCTGTCGCGCAATTTTAATATTCAAGTCTTGCTTGGGATTTCGTATGACCCTCATTCAACCACGTTTCGTCCGTATAATAATTTTTTTTACCAAGTCGTCTAAAATCACGAATCTTTTGCAAATATTTTCTCCGTCATATCAACTCTTCGTAACTTTTCCGATTTCTCTTCACATACCGAAAATCCTTTCATGTAAAGTTCTTTGTAATACTCTCATAAATATTTTATTTAAAGTATCATCTGCGTCTGCATTAACTTCTCGTTGAATAGCCTTTAACATTGGCAGTTCGTTCCTAATAAAATCCATGAATTTATATATTATAGGATTATACTTTTCTTACTAGGGTCCAATACAATTTTTGCACGTCCTTTATGGATTGGTTTTTGGATATGTTTGTTACCTTGAATTATTCGGAAACCTGACGGTACGCTCATGAAATACTACCAGGCACCTGATTTTAATGGTTATTTGTGGGTGAGTTTTCACAATGTTGCCGTATTGGATTAAGAATATTACTTTCGAAAAGAAATAACGGTGTCCACCTGTCTCTCTATTGGCACTTAGGGTATACCTCAATGGCACGGATAAGCTGCAAGCGGTACTAAATAATAAATTTCGCAACAAGGCGAGTGTACCTTCTCTAGTTCGGACTTCCAACAGATGTAACCGGCAAAAATGATAATTGAAAAGTGGATTTGTGTGCTAATAAAGAAATAAATATATAGCCGCTTACCACCGAGTGTTAACGAACTACAACATGTCTGCCCTCACAATCCTATTGAATTCAGGGTATAGTATATATATTATTTAAACTATATATTATTATTTTGTTCGCGTTTTATATTTTTTGTTTTAATTTGATGAGATTGCCGCGGAAGTTTTGTTTACATGTCACTTTCACAGGTTCACTTTGGTTGAGCTTAGTCTGGCTAGTTACACTTTGGATTTAACTCTGTTTTAGTTTCACTTTGTTTGATTTAGCTTTTTAATAGAGTTTTGATAGCGTCTTTTCGCTGAGACACTGTTCTTCAATTTTGGATTTTGGAAGGCAGAGGTATGTGAGTATGGTTTGTGTTTCTATTTGTATGGTGTTATATGTTGTTTATGTCTTTATCACCTAGCATCATGTTTTCTCCCCATTCGTTTATCCAGCTTGTGAGTTCCTTATCTGTTGTGCTGTAGCATTTGCATTTTCCTTGATATATATTTTGAAATCCCCTCGTATATGTATTAAATTGAAATCCCCTCATATATGTATTAAAATAACGAAGAATGTTTACGTCGCCGAAGTTAATGTAAACCATTTAAAAGTTTGTTTATATCACGGACGCAAATTCTTTTATATTTTTCTTTGATCGAAACCGCTAAATATTCTGCGTTTCAAATAAACATTCATTAAGAACGCTGAGAAGTTTTTGCCGGCAAGATAATTGCGACACTCGCTGAGGCGCGGTCAAGAGCGGTGGGCCTCAGCGTTATGTCCGAAATTCTACGTCTAATTTGTATGATTTTCTCATTCTTCGCCCTTTTCATGGAAATCTAGTGTGTAGTGAAGTATATAATAGCAGTAGCAGTATATCATAGTAGCAGTTCAATTATAGTTATAGTTAGAGTGAAATTTGAAATTTTGTCATTGTGTCCAGCCGTATCTATTCCTGTTTTTTTAAGAAACCGAGTTTTCAAAGTTTGTGTTCCAGTGCCCCAACTTCCTTTTGTTCGTGTTCAGAGATTTCCAATCCAGTTCCACTCCCAGAAGTGTTCGTGCATTTTTTTAGTAAAATCCAGATAACTTTTTGTGTTTTAATTTTGAAGTAACGACAGACATTTTTTTTTAAATAATTGCTTTCATAACAATTTAAATTTTGATAATTAGTATTGTAGATCTTATGACAGCTAGTTTTATCATTTTTGACATTGGTTTGTTGTGTTTTTTAAAAAAGGTTAACCTCTTTATTATAGTTTTATTTAAAAAGATAATTCTTTACTTGTAATGATTTTTTATTTGCCACAGTTTATAGCTCAGTAACATTTGTAAGTTTTTGTAGCATCTCCCGAGTTTATAAAAGGATAATGACATGTAAGTTTTCTTTGTTATTTTTGGTATAAATCACTGTAACTATTAATATAGTATTTTTTTTGCCATCTGTATTTTTGTACCTGTTTGTGGTGACACAACAATAAATGTTTAATTACTATTTAAATGGGAAAAAGCCACAAGAAAATAGATTCAGAACAATAATAAATGTTTAATTTATTTCTCCGAACCATTTTGTCTTTTTATTTTAGAAAAGGCTCCTAACCATTTTTTTTATTTCTAATAATTATTTCAATAGTTACAACCAGTTGTTGTAATCGTTATAATTTGACACCTCGAAGCGGCGTCCATTTTAAATTGCTAGAGGTCTTTCCCGTTTGTTTTGTTTGTCCATTTGTTCCAGGAGATTTATGTCAGTATCCATTTGTTTCATTTTTGTAGTTGTCCCAATCCAACCCCATTGCCATTCAACAGATCCACGACCCAGCTCTCCAAACAAACCCTGAGTACCGTTCGTACAGTATCGTTTATTTTGCTTGCCCTATCTCCACCCCAGTAACTTCTGTCCCAATTTTCAACCCCTTATAACAATACCCTATGCAGTAGGCAAAATATATACGTTACAGTGTCTATATTATTTGTCGGTGGATATGTTATGTTTTTGAGTTAGTTTTCATGAATGTTTGTCTCGCTGTTTGGTGTTGTGGTAGTGTGAATACATTAATTATGTTGGTCTTCTGTCTCGTTGCAGTTTTTGCAGTTTCCATTCGTCTCTCTTGGGTTAAATCTGCTATAATATTGTTGCATGTGACCATGGCCTGTGAGTAGTTGTACTGACTTCAAGGTTAATTCTGCGTATGACAGCTTTACTTGTTATATGACGCTGAATGTTTTTTCCTTTTTCTGCTACCATTCCAATCTTGTTGCCTTTTGGTCAATTTTGTATTTAGTTTGATGTTTTTTATATCCTGCTTTGTTGTTATTGTGGTCGTGTTTTGCGGGTTTTGGTGTGCTACATTCTGCTACATTCTGTTTGCTTTTTATTATGCTGTGTGTTGTTAGTTTTTCCAGGTTCTTTTTTATTCTGTTATTATTTCTGTCTCTATTATTTCCATTTTGCAGTTGTTGTATTAGTGTATTTGAATCTATGTAAAACCTGTGTTTGTGTGTTCTGCTATATTTTGTGATTGTGTCTGTGTTTATTGCAAGTGCTATGGCTTCTATAATTTTAATGTGTCCTGTCGTGTTTAGTTTGTAGTTCTGATGGTTGTGTGTGGTGTTTATATGTTTATGTCTATCGTCTTGGTCGTGATATTGTTTGCTGTTTTTATGCTGGTATCTGAATATGATTTTTGATGTCAGGTGTGTCTATGTCGTGTAGTGATTTTAGTTTTGCATGTCGGGTATGGTATGTTTATTGTTTTGAGTTTAAGATTGCCCCAATGTCGGTTGCTTTACGCCTGTTCATTTTCACGTACTCCAGTCATAGTAGGCCCGAGTCGATGGTCCGTCCCAGATATTTCGGGTGATCTGACGGTGTTATTGTATCGTTATTTATCTTAATTCTAGGGGGCCTGATTGGTTTGCACGGTATGACCAAGGCCTCTGTCTTCCTTTTGTTGTAATCCAACTTATAAGACTTAGCTCCTTGCTCACAAGTCGTCCATATCTTTGTCCGTTTTGTCTCTAATGTTTTCAGTGATGTGACGGTCAGTAAGATTATTTGTTCGTCTGCTAGTGCTTGTATGAAGTCGTGTTCGGTTGTAGACTCCTGCTCGATTGAGTTTTTTTCCAAGATTCCATCAAGAGGGTCCAAAGTATGGGACTCACGCTCGACTCTTGAGTTTTACTGGTTATGTATTTTGTTGTGATATTTCTGTGTCATAAGTTTATGCTTAGTGTCTGTATATTGCGTGGTGTATCGGTTTTGTGTAGGTTGTAGGTCGAGTGTGATTATGAGTGTGTGTAATTTGTGTTTTTATTATATGTAATTTTGTTTTATTATTTGGTCTATGGTGGAATGCCACTGCCTGAATCCAAATTGGTTTGTGTTTAGTTTATTGTTGGTCACTAAGTGATGTGTCAGTCGTTTAGCTGTCATTTTGCCCAGGATCTTCCCCAGCGTAGGGAGGAGGCAGATCGGTCTTTTATCGTCATCTTTTTTCGGTAGCCATACTACATCTGCCTTCTTCCAACACTCAGGAAATTTTTCTGCGTGTAAACAGTGGTTGCATAATTTTGTCAGTGTGGTAGGGTCGGTGTCGTGTATGAGTTATACAATTTCTTTACTGATCTTCATCAGCTTGTAACGAGTCCGTCACTTCAATAATCCTTGTATCACTTTAAATAAAATCTATAAATCAATATTCAGTCGATATCTCTTAGTAATTTATAATTTCTAAGTTGGTATTAAGCAGCGACTCCAATCAGCAGTGTTGGAAAACTTTATACACGCTTCTTCGGAAACGCTTCTTCCGTTTAGGTTAGTAGGCGGCCAGAGATGCGCTAGAATTTGTTTTAAGAATATTAATTTTTTTGGGAAGAAGAGAAGTTGAAGAAAGTAGTTTTGGTTTGTTTTTTTTTTTGAGTGTCCCGTTTGGTTTATAGCCACTCTGAGCCGGTAAGTGGATCTAATTATCAATAAAAAAGTATAAAAACCATCAGCCATTTTGATTTCTAAAATATTTTCATTTTTTCTTTGATAGTTGATATATGTATCTGTCATTTTTCACATAATTTCATTAAGAAATATTCTAAATTTAAATCTAGTAATAATATAAAATCATATATCAATTTTCTATTCTACTTCACAGCCTTAAAAACATATAATTATCTATCTTTGTTTAGTTTCTAAAAATATTCTGTCTCATAACGCTCTTTTATATTCTAAAATAAGTATATCTAGAGAATGCTTTTCGTTACAATTATCTATTTAATTAATCCATTTAACATAAAATATTGTCAAACAATGCGAAGGTCACATTTTTTTTACAAAACCATTATGACTTTTTGCCTTCATACAAGGTTCCTTAGTAACTTTTTATAGTACCTTTGTAGGTTAATAAACCTTGTGTTTTTCCCTACTTTTTCTCAAGAGTAAGAAGTAACTCTAACACAAATGTTCTTTTTATCCTACTCGAGGAATTAAGCAAGAGTCAAAGGAAGAATTCCTTATTTTGTTTTTTTTTTATTTATTTAAAGAAAAAGGGTTAAGTTATTCCTATTGGATTTACACCTGATCCCCAGGGTTGACTCTCGCCATCCTTAGCTGTTCCTTCAGAGGTCCAGAGGTTCAGAACCGGAAAGACCTCCCTCATCGATTAGAGTTTGGAATGTAGTATAAATTTGTATTTATTGTGAAATTTGGTGAAAGTACATTAATTTTTATTTCATTAGACGGTTTATTTGAATTTTAATTACTCTACCGCAAATGCTCAAATTAATGATTTTTGCCATTTTCTCAGGCCTGTAACTCCTATATGCCTTGTCTTCAACTTCAAATTTTTACCCCTTATTCTACTCATCAGGAACTAACATTCAGCCAAATTTCAAATTTTTACTTGCTTGCCCATCAGAGGGCAAGTAAAAGCCCATATAAGGGCTTAAACTTTAAAATTTTTGAAAAAATTACATTTTTGAGATTTTTTTTGAAAAGATTGACTTAAGTCTCAAAGCTCAAACTTTTTTTATTTAAAGTATGTATGTATGTCTTTTCCAGAAAAAAATTACAAACCACTATCAGCTTGCCTTATGTTATTAAAAAAATGCTGAAAACAGAATTTTATCAGTTTACCTTTTCAAACTTTGAGGCCCATTTAAGGTCTTAAGGGTAGTTTGTAATTAACTAATGCTATGGACCACTTTTTTAGAGCAATCTTTTACAAACAGTTTGGTTTTTGATCTATTGATCTAGGACAAATCTAAGTGAAAATATTGGTTATAGAATAAAGTCATGTTTTTCGTGAAAATGATCAACACGATGAAACAAAAATGGCCGCCATCGGCAAAATAAATTAAAAAAAAATAAAATTAATGCAAATTTGTATACTCTATGAACTGAAGTTTAATTGGTAGAAAAGTAAAAAATATTAAAAATAGTCAAGCAACCAACTTAATTTATATTGGACCACTTGGACCCCGTATGGATTGACATTGGAACAATGAATGTAGGGAGGCTATTAAACACCAAAAAGAGGCTTTTATACAATTTAAAAGAATATCTAATCACGAAAATTATTTAAAATATCAGCAGGCGGAAGCTAAAAAAAAAAGAAATTATTTTAAATAGTAAAAGAGCCTCATGGAAAAATTTATGTAATATGTAGTTTAAATAAAAATACACCTATTAGTAAAATATGGAGTGAGATTAGAAAATTAAAAAATGCCTATAAGCCACCTAATAATCCAATAGTAGAAAATGATTGGACCGAACTAATCTTTAACAAAATTGCCAGACCTTGGGTCATCGAGAAGGAAATTACATATACAACGAACAATGCAACGAATGCAATCACCGAAGACAGTACATTTCTAACAGAAATATTTAATTTCGAAGAACTTAAAAATTGTTTAAAAAATAACGACAACTCAGCTCCAGGAAAGGACAGTATTCACTATAGTATGCTATATAATTTACCTATTAAAAAAAATACAATTTCTGAATATAATAAATCATATATGGGTAAGCATGGAATTTCCAAACTCATGGAAAGAATATATTATAGTCCCAATTCTCAAACAACATAAACCCGCAGATTGTCCGGATTCATACAGAGGCATTTCGCTATCGTCATATATCTTAAAAACATTAGAAAGAATGATTAAACAAAGATTAGAATTTTGGTTGGGGAAAAATTCCCTACTCTCTACAACGCAATTTGGATTCAGGAAATCATGCTCAACAATGGAAAACTTATCACACTTGATACTGGATGTCTATAACTCATTCTCTAAGAATAAATCAGTCGTGGCTACATTTGTAGATGTAGAAAATGCCTATGACAATGTTAATTTATTAATACTATATCACCAAATGAAGAAAATAGGAATCCCAGATATACTGCCTATGCTTATTAATATAATAAAATATTAATTACTAATATTAATAAAATCAACAACTGAAAAGAATGGTATATTAATTCCAAAAAGGGACTGTATTATAAAACTATTCAAACAGAGATCCCATCTAAAAGCTGGTTTAGTGACTATCAATGCAACAAGGTCTTTATATCATATATATGTAGACTTAGGTTTGGCCACTCCTTAGTTCCACAACATTAACATAAAATAGGACTGTCAGACACAAACTGTTGTGAATGTGGAGAATTAGGATCCGCAGAACATATGATATTAGATTGTAAATTAAAAAAAGAAATAGATTATTTTATAGATCAAATTTATATTACACAGTATATAAGAAAACCTTTTAATCTACAAGCTTTGATTGCTACTAAAGATAAAAGTATCTATGGGATTCTAATTAAACACATTATTAATATCAAACTAAAATTGTGAAATTTTATTGTGAAAATTAAAATATAAAAATTAAAAAAAAAATAAAAAATAAAAAAAATAAATAAATAAATAAAGAAATAAAAGAAATATTAAAAAAAGAATAAATAATAAAAAAAAATAAAAATTAAAAAAGACACTTTGAGAATCTAATTAAACACATTATTAATATCAAACTAAAATTGTGAAATTTTATTGTGAAAATTAAAATATAAAAATTAAAAAAAAAATAAAAAATAAAAAAAAAAAATAAATAAGTAAATAAAAAATAAATAAATAAATAAAGAAATAAGAGAAATATTAAAAAAAACAATAAATACTAAAAAAAATAAAAATTAAAAAAAAACAAACAAAGAGGACCTAAACCTCCGAGGTGTTGAACCGGGTTTATGCCCAAGCGCTTTGTTAATATATATATATACATATATATATATATATATATATATATATATATATATAATTTAATAGTTATTAGTAGGTAGTATTGATATTTAGTATAGCATAAAAAATAAAAAAAAAAAATAAGTAAATAAATAAATAAATAAAGAAATAAAAGAAATATTAAAAAAAGAATAAATAATAAAAAAAAATAAAAATTAAAAAAAAACACTTTGAGAATCTAATTAAACACATTATTAATATCAAACTAAAATTGTGAAAATTAAAATATAAAAATTAAAAAAAAAAATAAAAAAAAAATAAATAAGTAAATAAAAAATAAAGAAATATTAAAAAAAGAATAGTGAATTACTATTGTAAATCATATTTATCAAATAGGTTATAAATATTCATAAATATAATGAGTATAAGAGATATACTTATAGGAGTAATTTCAGTTCGGCTAATGGATTAAGTCCACAGTCAAAAGAAACCAACAACATACACATGCATAATATGAATGTTTTTTTGGTTTTATTTTTTGTTAATTTTTCAGGCACAATATTTAATTCCAAGAGGTTACGAAGTTAGCCGGCTGAGCTAGTAACTTATAAAAACAAACAACTTTATAAATTTAATTATTTATTGTTCTCAAATTTAATAAACCGATTAACTTTCAATTTCTTTCAATGCTAAAATTGATCCGTACTCTCTTGTTAACTCGCTAGCTAAACTCCTTCCTTGGATCTGTGTCCAAAAACGAATCTCGATCCCACGTTTTAACCAAAACTCTCATCTCCTATAACAGAATTCCCAATTCTTACGAAATCCATCAATAGCTTAATACGGTTAAACGCTGTTTTATATTTGCCATCGTCAAAAAAGGTTTTTCTCTGAATTTTGAAGTGAACGTTTCTATTCATACATATTTTTACATTTAATTCTACCTAATATTTTAAATTTTACAATTCGCCATAGGTCGACGATAAGTTCATGTCACAACAAGTTTTGTAATTTTTCCTTTTCTCTGTCATTTAAAGTTTGTGTATATCTTTAAATCATGACAATATAATATATATCTATATATATATATATATATATATATATATATATATATATATATATATATATATATATATATATATCTACGGCATAAAGTGGACTCCGCCCATGTTAAAATTAAGGTTCAAGTGAGCTCAGTGGTCAAGTGGGCACCAATATACGGAGCTCACTTGACCATTCCATAATATTGGTTCTGTCGATTCGTCAACATGTAGAGTTTAATAATTTATAAAAATTTTTTGGAGCTTATAAGTACCCCTATATAATAAATGTATATCGTTTAGTTCATGTGTATATATTATAGGGGTCGTTCAGATCTTCTTCATTGTATATTTGAACCATAACTTTATCGGTTTAAGTAAGCTCTGAGAGTTTGGCAACTGTGCGATTATACCGTATATTTTCAACATATACCCTAAACGGTTTATATGGGCTCCTTGTTTTTATCTACTCTTTGTAGACAGTGTAATGTCATAAGCATTACACTGTGTAACAGAGGATATCCGATTACCTGGTATTACTACGGACTAATAGAACAGAACTGGTTCTTTAAAAAACAGGTATGCAGATACAAAAGAATTTGGGCTTATTATTTAATGTAATGGTCACTTGAATAGAAAATTTTATTTTCTCTGTATTTTTAAAAACGTTATTTTTTTATTTAATATAATTTTATTAGTTCAATGCCGAAGTCGATGTTTTCTTAATTACAGAAATTGTGTAATATATTTTGTTTACGTAAATGTGTCTTTGTACGTTTTATGTAAGCATCCGATTAATAAAAACTGCTTTTGTTTCATCCAATGTTCTGCGATATCTTGTATAAAGTTTTTTTATTATTTTAGTTCTGGTCTTATTTGTGTAGTACATATGATATCTCGATAGAAGGTTATCTCAAAATAAATATAGTTAAGTACTACAATAGATATTTTTGTGTTAAAATGGGTAGTAGTGTCTACAACAAGAAAGAATGGTTAATTTGTAGGGCGGAAGGACGTGCGCGTCATTTTTAGCTAAAAAGCTTGCGAAGAATACTAATTCTGGTCCTCAATTTACCTTTTAGTTTTAAACAATGATCTGTGAATGACCACGTGCGATACAAACTATTTTCAAGGAATTTATAGGAAGTCTATAGTTCAACGATTTCATGACATTACTGGATATTCAGTTTTGTGAAACGTCTATGTTAGGGAAATTGAAGGAGCACACATGAGTGTTTCAGGGGTTTTGGTTGAAAATTGATTCATAGTTTATTTTTATTGTGCAATAATAGGTGTATCATCTATATAATAGAAGTCCTAGTATCTAGTGGTATGGGTTGATCGTTTTTGCAAATGTTATACAGTGTAGGTGTCTTTATGCTACCCCAAGCGAGACCGTTCGTCATCTGCTATTCTTACAATACCATTGAGTGATATGAAAAATATTCTGTTGTGTAGGCATACGCAGATAATACAAATGAGTTAGTTATCTAAGGGGATATCATATAGTTTTTGGAGATATATCCTGTAATTTAAGGTGTCGTAAGCGGCATTTATATTGAAAAATACCACCCCTGATACCCGATATTTTTCGTACCCATCTTTGCTGTGTTGGGTAAGATTTTATATTTGTGATGTACATGATCTTTACTATCTACAGCCACTTTCGTCTTTTAATTTAAGTTTTTTTTCTAATATCGATGAAATAATATTAATGATCTTGTGTAAAAATATTTTAAATAGCTGACAAAATAAATATATTCGCCGATAATTTTTGTGGTCGTTGGAGTTTTTGCCAGGTTTAAGCAAGGTAACAACTTTGGCTTGTCTATAGACTTTGGGTATCTGCATAATTTGAATGTATTTTGTGCTCAGATCCTCAATGTTGGTAGTTGCATTATTTTTCATTTAATATGTAGATGGTGGATCCAAGCTCAATATCGTTAAAAGGTTCTCTCAGCTGACTGGTTTTGCCTTAAGTTTTTCTTTGCTTCTTTTCCGACAAAGATATATCTATAATATGGTTTTCAGCAATCAGCTTAATACCAAATACCCTAGGTTAGGCCCTATATGTGTCTTCTGCACTAGAAACACGCCAGATTCGTGTTTAGCGCATATGTCTGATAAGTTTAAGTAAAATAAAGTTTCTTTATCTCTAGATATGCCCTTAACAGTTATAGACATAGAATAGTTGGTCCTAAAAAGGACCAATTTGACAAAATCATATTAAAGGGGTGACTAAAGAATTAGCCGATTAATTAAGTAATCATTCCCCGGGGTATGCCCAATTGCAGTAGTCTTATTAGTACTTCAATCTTTGTAAAGGCTCGTTCTTTGAACCCCATAAGTAATGCCTAATCTTTTACTTTATATTAAAAATTTAAATTTTACATGCTGTGTATTACTTTTTGACGATATTTCGAATCAGATTTGTGTAGTAATCATTTTAGGCATTGAAGAGCCTCTTTGTGGAAAATAAATAAGTTTGTGATAACGGTCACAACTCATATATAGATAATAAGAAAATAAACAGTTAAAATAAGTGTAAAAATTTTCAACTACATACATCAGCGCCATTGTTCAAGTGATGAGTTTATCACAGATATTAAAGGTCACATTTTATTTCAAGGTTTTATTTACGTATTTTTAATATTAAAAAAGTAGGAAAATACATGTTTATGCCTTTATTTTTCATAATCTACTCTATCTTCTTTCTAGAGTACAGTCTTTTTTGAACGACTGTGTTCTTTTTTCAATTGGGCACTTGTCCAATGCTATGACAAACACTTTGTCCTCTGCTATTCTACATTAATATGACTGATTCATTATTTTCTCTTTCTTGCAGCTATTTTAATGTTGTTTATCCTGTGTATATTCTGTATATTTTTATTTCTTCTATGTATTGAAACTTAAATTTTGGTTATTATTAAGATTCTCTTAACGTGTTTATTAATTGTCTTGTTTCTGCGGTACAAATATATGTGTATCATGATAGGTTGTAATGCATATTTCATTTATTGTAATTAAAGTGCTCTTTGCTTTTGCCAATTGCTTTCTCACTTCCCCAGCGATAGGTCTTTTTTCCTCATCAACAACCTCATCCTCGCTCAATACAGCTATTCTAAGATATTTAGATTTCACTAAATATTCTATCACTTGGTTTTTATCTCAAATTTGCCCCTATGATGAAATTTTTATAATATTTTATATCTGATGCTTTCATATTAAACTGGAATAAACTACTTGGTAGATAATCTTTATTCGTTTTGAGTACACTATTTTTTAGAACCTAGTACATAAAATAATAAATATTTGGCTGTTCAGTGTTTTCCAAGTATGTAAAACATAAACAGACTTACATATTAGATTATACATTTAATAAGAATGTCTAATATCTAAATTTAAGATTTTGTATCTCAAAATATGTGATAGCAAATTGCTATATAAAACTACGAGGCAATATTCTCATGCTGTGAGCTTTGCTACTCTATTGCTTTTATGGACGTCTCCTCTATTTCTATTCAAAATTCTTTAATTTTTTTAACGCATAAGCGATTTTTAATTTGTTGTCAATATTTTTCAGGTGTGTTTTAATGAAATTGACATTAATTTGATAGTTTCCATTTTATTAGTACTGATGGTATATGACTAGCATCTGTTGGTACTATATATCAATTTCAACATGTGGAAGCGAGAGCACTTTCCTGTTAGTAATTCCAGTGTCAATTATGACGAAACCAGAAATAACCCATAATATTCTCCCTGTGATCTTAGTACATATTTCCGTTGATTGAATATTATAGGGTATCCAATATTTCAATCAACGGTATTTCAGAGTCATTTTTATTAATTTTTATATATATTTGCAAAATGGAGAAGAAAGTTCAGTACAGGCGGTTAAACAGCTCATTTGTCAATTTAGAAGTAACAGCAAGTACCAACTTTCTGAAAAGTATATCCATACACAAAAATGATGATAAAATGTACTGCACAAACTGTAGCGGTAAAAGCTATATATAAGCTATATATTAATAATTAGGATATACAGTATTTTTTCTAATACACCTGGAACGAATGAGTGAACTATCAAATAGGAGACCATTAGTGTGGAATTAGAACAACTTAATAAATCGTTGATCAATTATTCACTATTAGGCAGTTAATGAGAAATGTTGGGAATACAGAAAAAACATTAAACTAGTTATTTATAGATTTTAAACAAACACATGATATAATCATAAGAATAAAACTATAGAATACTATGGCAGAACAAGGCTTACCTAAGAAATTAATTAATTTAACAAGGAGTAATCTACAAGTAAAAAATGATTTCACAGAAAACTGGACAAAGTGCTTTAAAAAAGGTTAACGAATTAGCGTAGGTAACAGCTGTTTTGAAACCTAAATATTATGAGACCAATTGGGGATATTATATTACATAAACTAAACCGCTTGTCTACAAAAATTATCAGGAAATATGATACGACAGAAAAGACTAATGATTTTACAACTAATTGCCATAATAAATATCACTTTACGCAAATAGGATGATTTTGTATAATATAAGACAATAATTCATATATTATAAATTATACCTATATAGATACAAATAGTAAAATAAAATTCCAACTATTATACACTATAGTAAATACTTATTTAGATAAACGTAAAATATTCCACTAAATGTTAACAATAAATGTTTTAAATAAAGGTGCTTTCAATTCGCGGTAAAAGATTTAATAGAGTTCAGGACACAAGATAAATTCGTAACAAAATTCATATACCAGTAAACGGTACTCGATACAGCAGCAAAGTAATTTTGGCAACAAATATGTAGGTTTTACTTTACCCCATTGGAATCATAGCACCCGCTATGATTCCAATGGGGTAAATATTATATACTTAATGAAAAATGTTATGGGAAATGAAATGGGAATAAAAAAATATTAAGCTAGTTATTTATAGATTTTAAATAAATATATGATATAATTATAAGATTGTAACTAAAATACTATGGAAGAACTAGGCATACCTAAGGAGGAAATAACTGTCAACATACTTTCAAATGTACAGTTACCTCAAACAGGAAGATGCCGTATCTCCAATCGTGTTTACGATCGTTTTGGAGAGCATCGCCCGGAAAGCTAATACAGAAAATCTCACAGTTTAATAATCAAGGTCCTCAGATTATACGGACTTTCGACGATGAGTTTAATATAGTAGCGAGTATAATTATTAGTAACAAAAAAACATTAATACATTCAATAGGAAAAGCGCAGAAAAGGGTCCTCCAAATCAACGATAATAAAAAATATATATATGGCTATCATAAGAAGAGCACTACGAAACAGAATAGGACATAATATTTTAATAGACCAGTACAACTTTAGATTCAGAAACTCTATAACATATGTTAAAGCGTACCCGGGATCCGACATAAATTCGGACCACAATCCACTTATCGCCAAAATGAAACTTAGTTTAAAGAAAGTTCAAAGACCAAAAATTATGAAGTACGACATTAACCAACTGAAAAATAAAACAGTAAAGGAAAAAGTACAAAAACGCCTAAAAGAAAAAACTTGGGCTCGTACAGAAAAACCATGGGCCCGTACAGAAACAGATAACACAGATGTAGAACTAGAAAATTTGCACAAAGTAAGTCAAGAAATAACAGAGAAATACTTAAAACCTGAAAGAACAAATAAAAATGAATGGATGACGGAGGAGATTCTATGTATGATGGAAGACAGAAGAAACGCTAAAGATACCTAATAAGAATTACTACAACAACATAAATAACGAAATAAAAAGGGCTATTAAAATAGCAAAAGAAAATTGGTTTAGCTCGAAGTGTACAGAGATAGAGTCATTACAACAAAAACATGATTCATTTAATCTCCATGAAAAGATTAAAGAAGCGGCAGGCTTATATAAACACAAGAACACTGGATCCCTGACAGATAATCAGGGAAACATAGTACTGGAAATAGAGCATAAAAGAGATATTTGGATTAAATACGTGGAAAAAACTTTTGAAGATATACGGAGTAACACTGGTATTACAACAAACACCAATTGCGAATCTGGACCACCATTTACAGTCGAAGAAGTAAAATATGCCATCAAAAGCACCAAAGATGGTAAAGCAGTAGGCCCTGATAATTTTCACTCAGAATTCTTAAAACTTATGGACTATGATGGCCTAAAATGGTTGACAAATATATTTAACAGTATATATGATACGGGCGTGGTTCTCCAAGAGTGGTTAGTGTCAACTTTTATAAATCTTCCAAAAAAACCCAATGCGAGAAAGTGCGAAGACTATAGAATTATAAGCCTTATGAGCCATTTACTTAAAACATTTCTAAAGGTCATTCACAAAAGAATATATACAAAATGTGAGGAACAACTAACAAGAACACAATTCGGATTTCGTGATTCTCTGGGAACAAGGGAGGCCCTTTTTGCTGTACAGGTGCTATTTCAGAGATGCAGGGATGTGAATTGTGACATATACGTATGCTTTATAGATTACCAGAAGGCATTTGACAGAGTAAAACATGACAAATTAATGACTCTAATGCAAGAAATTGGAATTGACAACAAA